>NW_010361271.1:179399-192864 GCF_000414095.1 Morus notabilis | reverse complement strand
TTAATTTATATATATATATATATATATATATATATATAAGAACGTAGTAATTACCATTAGTAATAAAGTGAATGCCTATATTACTGTTGTATAAATCCCTCCTCAAAATTACTCTCCCAATCTCTTCCATGGCTTCCGGCGCCGCTAATCGGAAAGGGACCGGTCACCGTGGCGGCGTCAAGTTAGATCACCTTGCTCTCAACCTTAGAACGTCGTTGTTCAAGTGCAGACTCCCTCCTTCCCCTCACTCCTCCCGATCCACCGATTATCAACTAAGAGGAAGGAGAAAACCTCCCACGCGTTTGGACCGAGAAGCCCAACGTGTAGAAAATGAAAATAGAAAAATATAAACGAGTTTTAATCGTTTTTAGAAAGTGAATTTTTAAGAGAAAGAGAAAAAACATTTTCAGTTTTATTTTTGGTTGGATGCTGCTCCAAACGTAATCTTCAGACTGTTTTCATTTTTTACTCCTCAAAAAATGTGAAAAACGTTTTCAAAATGGATTGCGCTGAATGTTGGAAGCTACATTAGAGGTAGCTTTGCTAATTTTTATACGTGGTGAGACTTGTGAGACAGATGGGACATTTGGGCCTGTTATGAAACGGAGGAGGATAAAGATGACCAGGAAGATCAAACTCTTCCGAGTTTCCAATTCGGCTTATAGATAATATAAAACCATCACAGTACTACAATTTGTGACATTATTTATAGATAATATAAAACCATGACAGTACTACAATTTGTGACATTATTTTTTACCTTACTAATTACTAATTTGTGAAAAACACCACTTCACAAGGCCACTGAATGCTCTCAGAGAGGGAACCAGACATGAAATAAATTCAAGAGCTTGATAATCCCATGAAAGAAGGAATTGTTAGTTTAGAGTTAACTAGTACTAGAAGAGAAAAGAAAACAACATTCTTGACAGATTATTAGTCTGAAATTATAGTGACGTTTTCCTACTTGGACCCAAAGTCATACGCCAAGCTGTAGAACAGAGTTGTCCAACAAAACTGAAAACTTTCCGAATCTAGAATGCCATGATACTTTCAAATAAAAACATCAAGACTTCAATGACAATATCAATTTAGTTTTTTATCTAATTACATTAGATGTTTAACGTGCCTATATTAGTGTAGTCTAGCAGTTAAGACACATTTGACTGCATTAAAAGCTCTTCTGAATTCTGAACGACAAAAAAGGAAATAAAACTTCCTCTGAACCAACATACGCAACAAGAAAGTGATGTACCTCAAAATAAATAGCTACTGCATTTTCCTCCAATCCAAACATGAAAAAGTTTCCAATATCACTTCCAAAGATTCAAACTTCAAAGCACATTCACACCCAAAAATCCAGTACGAACATATAAACATCAGAATTTGACAAAACACGACTACGAGAAACACGACTACGAACATGTGGGCCACAGACAACCGTGCAGATGTACCATTCCGTGACAAAACACGACTACGAGAAACAACCTCATCCATCCATGCACCTCCCCTAGAGTTGTCCAACAAAACTGAAAACTTTCCGAATCTAGAATGCCATGATACTTTCAAATAAAAACATCAAGACTTCAATGACGATATCAATTTAGTTTTTTATCTAATTAGATTAGATGTTTAACGTGCCTATATTAGTGTAGTCTAGCAGTTAAGACATATTTGACTACATTAAAAGCTGTTCTGAATTCTGAACGACAAAAAAGGAAATAAAACTTCCTCTGAACCAACATACGCAACAAGAAAGTGATGTACCTCAAAATAAATAGCTACTGCATTTTCCTCCAATCCAAACATGAAAAAGTTTCCAATATCACTTCCAAAGATTCAAACTTCAAAGCACATTCACACCCAAAAATACAGTACGAACATATAAACATAAGAATTTGATTCTCAGCATATTAACTAGTAAAGAAATTCCATTCCTTGAAATATTACAACATTATTATCATCACCATTACCACATTCACTATAAAAAGAAGTCGATAATCAACTTCTATATAACTCTACAACAAGCAAAAACCTCGAAAAAAAAGTTAAGAAATTGTACGTCATTGACTAGGAAGAGCTCACCAACCGATCCAGAGCCTCCCGAGCCAGGGCCAATTCGGGCTCGATTCTCAACGCGTCCTCATACTCCTTCCTGGCCTCGGCCTCCATC
This sequence comes from Morus notabilis, assembly GCF_000414095.1. NCBI lineage: Eukaryota > Viridiplantae > Streptophyta > Magnoliopsida > Rosales > Moraceae > Morus > Morus notabilis. The sequence continues at coordinate 190,691 of NW_010361271.1, read as the reverse complement.
TTCTTCGCCTCGTAGCACTCTCCGAGCAAGCAAAAAGCCCTAGCGTTCTCCGGACTAAGCTCCACCGCCCGATCCAAGTCCCCGATCGCCGATTCGACCTTCCCGCGGCGGCCCATCACCATCTTCAGCTCGGCTCTCTTGAAGAACGTGTCCTCGAGCTTGATGTGGGGCTGAAACCTAGCACCAGCGGGGAAGAATTCGCGGAAAATGGAGGGGTATTGGCGGATGAACTCGATGGGGCGGGTGGGGATCATGAGGGAGGCTCTGTTGTCGGCGATGATGGAGATGGGGAGGGACTTAGAGGGCTCTGATTTGATGAGATTCTTGGTGTTGATTATGGGAAGGAGACACTGATTTCAATTCAACGGCCCACAATTACTGAGCAGACCGGTCAGGCAAATTCCATGTGCCGGATGAGAGACATTTCCTATATATATGCATTGAAAATACAGCAAAGCGCGGAATACATGCTCGTACAGTGGAGTGACGTTTTGCTCTTAGATTCTTGTTTATTCTGGTTGATTTTACTGTTTTGTCCCTTCTTCTTTTACTTTTTTGGGCCTTCTGGTTCAGTGTTTTTGGTCATTTCTCCGTGGATGGGTCCTTACTCTGTCTTATCTCTTCGACGCCTAATCCTTTCTCCTTCAGCCTCTTTGCTTTCCTCATCCTTTCTCTTTGAGTGTCTTCGCCCCCCTCATCCTCTCTCCTTCTTTACTTTTATGGCTTGGTGTTTTTGGTCTCTTCCCCGTCGGTGGCCCTGTGTTTTCTTGCCTCTTTCATGTTCTCATTCTATCTGTGCTCTGCTTACCCTCTTTCCCATCTCCTCATTTTCTTGGGTATGCGTCGGTGGATCCTTACTCTCTCTCACTTCTTCGATGCCCTCAATCTCTTTGCCTTCCTCATCCTCTTTCCTTCTTTGGTTTTTTGGTTCGGTGTTTTTGGTCTCTCCCCTGTCGGTGAAGGCATGCGTTTTCTTGCCTCTTTGACCTCTTCATTTTCTTTGTGCCCCCCTTGCCCCCTTTCCCATCTCCTTATTTTCTCGGATATGCTTATGGTCTTTCGGTGAATGCCGTGTATCCTTCCTTTGTTGTATTGATTTTCTTCCCTTTTCTCATCTGATATAGGATGAAATTGTGCGATTTTATGCTTTCCTCCTCCTGTCTCTTTCGATTGTGTTTATTTGCAGTTTTAGTTTGGTTTTTTCCTGTCGTTTTAGTGGATGATGCTTTGATTTATTTATGTTTTGGTGCAGGTGTCTTCGATGTTGGTTTGCTTCGTCATTTTCGCTTGGATTTTTCTGTGTTTTTAGGAGATTGCATGTTCAGGCTTCTTTTTTCCCGCTGTTTTTGATGTCTTTTTCTATGGTTTTCCCTGCCGTTTGCTTCCACGTCTTATCTGTTTAAATTTTTCAGTATTTGGCAAAAGTGGATGCAATTTCTGATTGGATGACACATATGTTTATGGAGAACTTTTTTTTGTAATTTTCTTTTTTTTATCTTGATTGGTCCTTTTGTTTAGACAGGGTTCCTTATGTGGGTGCTTCCGTGTTGTCTCCGCCTGATCTTGATGACAGAGATCCTTATGTGGATGGTTCCGTGCTGTTTCTGCCTGATCTTGATTTTTTTCCCCCGTATTTATTGAGCTAATGATCTTGTGATATCCGCAGTGCTCATTTGTCCTGCCACGTTCATGATCTGCACTGATCCTACTGCAGAAGTATTAAAATGAATCCTTGATTCTTTTCTCTCTCTTTTTTCTGCGTTATGTGAAATGGGTGAGAAATTTAGGGGAAAAAATTGTTTTGCCTAGTCTCTTTTTTTCTACCTTCTTTTTTTCTTATCTCTTTTCCTTGCGCTTACGTTTTCTTTCTTTTTTCTTGCTTTTCCTTATTCTCAGTAATGCATTATTTTTATTATTTTGTTAGGGAGTTTTACGTTTTGTGAACTGACTTTGCCCTCTTACGTGTCCTGTTGTTAGAGGCTGTGCATTTGGTCCGTCGTTCTGTATTTAAGAATGTTCCTACATATGAATCTAACATGCATATCCCTGTTTCTTTTTCTTTCATTTGGCCTCTTTACTCCCCTATCTCACCACGCATCATTTACTGCTCTATTTCATTGTCCATCATTTACCGCTTCATCTCATTTACTCATTTATCTCTTTATCTCTGTATCTCTTACTCATTTTGCTTACGTTTGGTTGGCTGATATTTTAGACTTAAAACAGTCTTTATACCGTTTTAGGTCCTGTTAATAATCTCTATCCACAGCTATTTAATTCTTGCTGCTGACATTGGATGTATTGATTTGCTATAACAGTGTTAATGTTTGTTGCTTGCCTTTTATTATCTGCTTTTATTTTTCTGTGTTTGGTCAATGCACAATAGTGATGCATTCACTTGTTTGTTTGTCTCTTAGTCATCTCTCTATGTGTGTACATATACATATACATACATATATATATATATATCTTTATTTACCTTAGCTTTGGTAAGTTCTTTAGTGTGGCAATGATGATAGTAATTTATTTTGCTGTGTTGAGTCTAATGTGATTTGTTCAAAGATTTCTGTGAATATGTTTTTCTTATTTGAATTCTGATTCTATTTACTATTTTCGAGTTGAATTTTTTGGTACTCTCTCCTTTGTTATCTTGACTTATTCCACCGCTTTTGGCCCCTTCGTTTTTACTGTTTCATTGGAAATTTGTTTATAAGCGTTTCAAAATTTCTTTTTGCACTGCCCGGCCTTTGCTTCCCTATCATGTTCTTACCATTTGACGCAAAAAAAAAACTGTGGGGCACCAAAAAAAAAAAAAAAAAAGCCAGGGACACTGCTCTTTGTTAGTGTTGCTCTATTTTTTTTTTTCTGCTCTCTTTCTTTTAATTCACCTGGTAGTCTTTAGACAAGGTTCTATGTTATCCACTTATTCATTTTGTGTCGCATTCAAGCCATAATTTGTGTGATAGACACTATCTCCTGTCCCTTTGTCCAGTTGCCCTCAGTAGGCCACAGCCTGTTTATCACACATTGCTGAGAATGTCTCATATTTGAGCCACGATTACAACATAAAATATTATTATATCTATAGGCCCGTTTTTTTTGTTGATTCGAGTTTAAAATTTGAGTTTTGCTACAGTAAAAAGCTCTCAGAAATAGTCACATCTAACTTTTTTGCTACAGTAAAAAACTCTCACACAACATTACATCTCAACTCGAATTAAAAACTCGAATTAGCGAACCGAATGGACCCTATATCTGTTGGCTTTTTAAGTTTATTTTTCCCACCTACTTATTTACTCATTTGCTTACTTGATTATTTGTATTTTCTAAAGTCTGCTACTGCTCATTGCCCTGTTCTGTTAGTTCTTTATCGCTCATTGTTGTTGAACTTCGGTTCGTTGACATTCCAGACTTAACGCGAGATTTATAGCGCTTGAGGTATCTCTAATAATTTTTTTCCACAGCTCTTTAGCCTCTGTTACGCACACTGCAAGTATTAGCACCTTATGGTTAATGTTAAAATGAGTTGTTTTTAGCCCTATTAATAAATGTTGTCAATAGAAAGCGTTGGGCAAGATTCTCTTTTGTTCTCAAAGGTTGTTAGTAAGCTTTTTTTACTTGCTAATTGTTAAAGTATAAAACTATTGTTGACCCACCTCCTAACAGCTTAAATTTTTGGGATGGATTGGTAAACTAACATGGTATCAGAGCGAGAGGTCTTGAGTTCAAACTCCCATAATTACACTTTTTATCCTCATTTAAAATTATCATGTGTTGGGTCTTTAATATATCTCGGGCTTAAATAGTCACGTGTTGGGCTTTCTAATTAATTTACTCACATGATTGCCTATTGTCCAGTCCACACGTGAGAGGGAGTGTTAAAGTATAAAACTATTGTTGGTCTACCTCCTAACAGTTTAAGCTTTTGGGATGAATTGGTAAACTAACACTAATTATTAGGATTGACCTTATACATGTACTAGAGGAGACCTAAAATCTGTTGTCCACGTTTATCCATGTTAATGCTATTTGTGTAGTGGAATCCCGACTTTGCCCTTTTTCTCCCTCTCTTCCTTTCTTTGGTGTAGGGGCTGCTTGGTCCTTCTGCTTCTCATAGGTTCATTATACTGTTTTGCTCCTCTTGCACTATTCTGTTGCAGGGGCTGTCGGCCATTTTGCGTCTCATGAATTGATATTGTTTTGCTCCTTTTTCCGTGTTCTTTTTTCCCCTCCCCTCATGTGGCAATGATGACTACAATTTTCACATTTTAAGTGTTATGTAATTTGTCCAAAAATTGCCGTCGTTTGAATTTCCATTCGGCCTATTTTTTATCCCATCCAATTTAAAAGGTTTTCCTCACGTCTCCTTTGCTCTTTTTACTTATTCCAACCCTTTTGTTTTTCTGTGATTTCACACTACTTTTGATTTTTCATGTTTTTACTTTAAATACTAAGATCACAACTTACCTGTTGATGTAATATCTTTCCCTTTGTTGTTATTTAATCTGTGTTATTTCCTGGATTTGGCTTAAGACATTCTTTTCCTTTTGTCTTTTACCTAGCTTTTCCTCTTTCTTTGTTGTGCATATGCTTCCAAGTCCTTTTCCTCCTCTATACTCTAACGATGTGTTTTTTCCCCTACTATTATAGTCCCCTACTATTATAGTCCCTCAGCTGTTCTTCTGACCTACGTGGTAGTCTTTCAATGACTTAAAATATTTTTGCACTTTCTTCTCCCCCTTTAATTCACCTTATGGTTTTTGGACAAATTTACAATTTGGACCAATTACTTTCCCTATTTTTCTCTTCAGCCATCACCCAATTAAGAGGATATAAAAAAATCTTCCAACTATACTTTCAATAAAGAGGAGCACAAATGACTGCCATTGCCTCAAAAATATTTGAAGATACTATGCCTGCAACACCACTGCTACAAATATCAGCCACCGCAGCACCAAGCACAAAGTAAAACAAATTTACTAATTCATATCAACTGCACATAAAAAGTAATATTCATTATTCCAAATATATATCTAAATAATATTTTTCCATCTCAACCCTTGCTCAAAAACAATTATCAACTCCAATATCAATGCACCCACAAACACCAGACCAAAAAAATCGGCAACAAGGTAAGACTCATTTGCGAATATACATTATCCATGAATACAAAATATTCTTTATAATTCTAGGCACATGTCTTAAACCATTTTTTATTATATAAGTTCTTAATCAAAAGAAACGGAACAACCCACGCTCAAGAATCAGGTAATATGACTGCTCCCAAATGAATAAATTCGCAATTTCCTCAATTATCAATCCTAATTTCATCAGATTTGTTTTTTGCAGCTAAAAAATGGACAAACAAGTTCTTATAACAATATCATGTATACATATTCAAACTATCGACTTTATGTATGATACAGAATTATCACCCGCTGCAACACGCGGGTACAAAACCAGTAAGACGTAATAAATCTCGGAGAAATACCAACCCAAAGTCGTCAGAATGATTACAAGCATAATTTACTAAACAGCGTGCTACAAAGTTTCCTTGTCGAGGAGCGTGGTAAACTGAACCACTGTTTGCATGACGAAGAGCATCACAAACATCTTCAATAAGTGAAGAGATCGGATAACATTAATCACATTAGTTGCATCCGACTCGATAACCCAATTACGAAAGCCGCCTTCCATAGCAAAACACACCCCTTCACGGACCGCTAGGCACTCCGCCACAAAGGTTGAAAAAGTCCCGAAAGACCTAGATCATCCCGAACACAAACACCAATTCCAACAAAGTCCAAATGAGATTTGACTGCAGCGTCTACGTTGACATTGATGAAACCAGATTGAGGTGGAGTCCATTTCTCACAAGGCCTACGTGTAACAAAACCTGTACACGCATTCAAAGAGGAGCTGGTTTGGCAGTCACCCAAAATTCTCCCAGCCCTTTCAATAGAGCTAGCAACATCGCCTATCCGCCCATTAAGTACCAAAGAGTTTCGATCAGACCGAATACAGTACCACACAAGTACACAAAATCTCTACATCATCCTTCTGTCCTTTTTCACATGTAAAATCACAATATGGACTTCCGTCCTTTTTCACATATAAAATCACATATGGAGCTAATGGAGCCGCCAGGAAAGGTTTTAAGAAAGCCCCATAAAGAAAAAGCACTCCAAACCTCATCGGCACGATGGCAACTCCATAAGGCATGAGACACATCCTCAATAACTTCATGACAAACTGGACAACTCTTACCTTAATACCTCGGCCATTCAAGTTGTCATCAGTCGGAATCACTTCCCTAAAAGATAAAATCAAATAAAATAATCAAGTGCAATGTAAAGCAAAATACGACATCATTGAGCTCTAACCAAATAATTAAAAAACTGCAACCTAGTCGTTAGCTTACCAAAAATGCAAAACAAAACTATGTAACAAGCACACTCGTAACCGCAGCATCACTTTAAGACCCATATTTGACCAATATGGCGTTGAATGCAGTGACACAAGTGAAAACTGAATTCATCTTTCCAATAAAATTAGATAAAAAATATCTTCCATTCTAATTTGTGATCCCGAGATTTCTAAAATGACAAAGGGAATGAGGGATAAAATAAACCCCAATGGTCCCTTTTTTTATTCAGCCAAAAAAAAAAAAAAAAAAAAAAAAAAGAGTAAGAAAGAGAGCACACGTAAAGGCGAAAGAGATATCAAACATTACCACAACAAAACTGTATTTCGCACATTACATTTATAGAATTACAACAAATAAGGTTCAATCTGTAAATTTATTACTGGGCTAGAGCAGACAAGAAACTAATTCATAACGGATAGCTAAGACCAAAACTAGTTACATGCTACAAAACAAACCTAAAAGACGATCAACATTTTCATCTTGCACCAACTGAAACGGCCAAATTCAACAAACCTACATTGGAAATACCATTACAGAGAACATTAGAACAAATTCCCACAGATTGTCTACTAGAAAAACCAACACAAACAAACGTTATAGAATGCTCATGTTCATCTTCTATCTGTCGTTACATCTCCGAGATACAGCAACAGGGTAATCATAATACCCATTGAGGTTTGGGCAAAGATATTTTAAAGTAGAATACATGCTAGATATCTGCTTTTATAGAACAAGGTGATAATATATCAAGGTACATTAAATAGACAGGGAACAACAAATATTAGACAAACGACAAGGCATAGCATCCATTTGGTACAATCAGCTCAGCAGATTCTGTTACATTTCACATTGATCACAAGCCAAGAAAGGAACACTGCTTTCTTGCGTGCTCCGGGATCAACTTCACCAGAATCTCCACTGAAACTCCCTTCAATTCTGATTAATACCGGCACAACATCGAAGGGTCAGGGACTTTGGAACGAAATCAAAGAATAAATAAGGATTCTGAAATAACTGTCTGGAAAATGTATGAATTCATACCATGAGCTTTGAAGTTGAATAGTGGTGGAAGAAAACGCCCGTTTGGAAGGCGCGTGTTTGGGTCACGGAGCTCATCAAAGAAAGGATGGGTCAAAGCATCAAGCTACGTAGAAAACACGATAAAAATGGCCACATGTAAGACAAAGTTGGAAAATGGACATTAATTAGCACAAGATTCCAAACAAATCAACCACAAATTATAAACATGGCACAATAGTAATGAAGAATGTATTATTCAAACATCTTTATAAAAGTAAATACTCACTGCTGTGCACCGTAGGTTAGGGGAGTACTGCAGTAGTCTTGAAACCAGATCAACTGCTTCTGGAGGCATGCGCTTGTGGAATATCTAAGGAGGAAAACAGGTATAAGTTTCTGGAATCCTTTCTTTAGGACTAAACGCAATAATGTTTATATATAAAAGTACCTTGTGCCATGGATGAGCTTTAATTTGTGGGAATTTGAACTCCGTGTAGTTGGGGTTCATGCATTTAATCTCCTCCCTTGTGGGAGTGCCTAAGACCTACTCAAAAGAGAAGGACAAAGAGTTTCATTTAACAAAGTGCAATTATTAACCAAACCTTCATTAATGATTACAAAATAGGAATATGCTGGGTCAGGTAATTCCAAATTTCCAACAAAATATTGATGCACAGCAGCAGCTTGTTGCCTCAATCTCAATGTCAACCAAGTTTTTAAAAAAAAAAATGTATACATCCATATAAAAACTTTTTCCAAATCATCACGATCCACACGATTAGTGACAAAAGTAGTCACTGCTTATGGATGAATAAAAAGGTGCCTAATTCCAAAAGTTATTAAAGATTCGAATCTGCTGTCAGTGAAGTAAATAGATAATTGACAGGCTATCAACTTGAATTCTTGTAAAGGCACTACTGAATAACACACTAACTATAAATCTGAAGGATATTTACTGAAGAGTCGATTACCTTGATGATTTCAACAAGCTGGTCAACCCCGCTATCTCCAGGAAATAGAGGCTGGCAGGACAGGAGAAAAGAATACCTACATTACCTTCTACTAACAGTTGGTTAGTCAAAAACTGAAATTCAGAAAAATACTTACCTGACCAAGAAGTAACTCTGCAAGCACACAACCAGCAGACCATATGTCAATTGCAGAAGTATATTCGGTTGCTCCAAATATGAGTTCAGGTGCTCTATAATATCTAGAGCAGATATAAGATATATTTGGTTCTCCTTTGACCTGTAAGACATTAACATTAGGTAAAGTCAGATAACTATAGTTTCAACGTAAAGACAAATATCTAACAGTACTTCAAAAAAAAAAAAAAGGGGGCCATAGAATTTGTGGTAAAACTTACCAAAACTTTTGCGCTTCCAAAGTCGCACAGTTTAACTTGGTGGGTATGCGGATTTACCTGCAGTAAGACAAAAGGTCTGAGTGCAAAAAAAATTTCTTACTACCAAAAGTACTGGCAGAGATGTGGTTGCATTTGAAAGCTGCAGCTTTGTAGCTAAATGGATAAATACTTGGGAGCATATATTTTATTTTTTAAAAAAAAGAGTACAGTAACGTACCAAAAGATTTTGTGGTTTAATGTCCCGGTGACACACTCCAATGCAGCGATGAATATATGATAATGCTCTAAATATCTGCCAAATTATGTGGAATTGCAGATATAAGAATTGTTAGCAAGAGGGGGGAAAAAAGAAAAGAAAATCACAATCTATACAATTTCCAAGGACAACAATAAGACAGAATTCTTACAAACACACTTTATAAATGGAAAGACACTATAATTCTTTAACTGAATGCATACCTGGTACGTGTAAAGTTTAACATATATCAGAGGCATCCTTTGATTCAACTTGTTGTAGTGTTTAATCACGCGATGAACAGTTTCAGGAACATACTCAAGTACCAAATTAAGATAAAGCTCATCCTTCTCAGTCGTTGAAAAGAAACAATGCTTCAAAGAGACAACATTAGGGTGGTCAAGAAGGCGCATAGTCTGCAGCTCACGATTCTTGTATCTCTTGTCTTGAAGAACCTTCTTTATAGCCACAGTTTCACCAGTCTCTAAGCACTTTGCCTAAAGAAACAAAATGGGACAATGATTAACAAAAACTGCTAGTGTTTTCAGGAGATAGAAAATTTCTGCAGTTTCTCATAACACAAATGATAGAAAGCCTTACTTGGAATACAACTCCGAAAGATCCATGCCCAACAACACGCTCAGCCATGTAACTTATGGTCTAGAATCATAAAGATGCATAATCCAATTAGAAAAAAAAAATGTCAAATATGGAAATTTGGGAATGAAAGTTGGAAAAAGATCAAAACAACCGCAAACTAAAAGAGAGAATAAAAATATCTATAGAAATAGAACAATCAGTCTGGTTTCATAACATGTCGGCTCCGTTTGGTAATGCTTTTGGGAAGCCAAAAGCACTTTTTTTTTCAGCTGAAGTTTGAAATGTGTTTGGTAAACACATAAAAATAGATTCTTAAAAAATCTAGAAGCTATTTTTCATCTAAAATCAAAAGCAGCTCATTTGCTGCTTCTGATTTCAGATTCTGCAAGAAGCTAAACGGAGCCATTAATGAAATATTGGTTATTCCCAAAATAACCCGATCTCTCCATCGTCCTCATGCACACTTCTCCTCAGCCCCTCCCCCTGAAACTCTCAGCCTCTCACCCTTCGCTTCTCTCGCCTCAGCCTCCAGCCTCCTCTCGTGCTCTCTCGCCTCACCCTCCCTCAGCCTCTCTCAGCCTCAACCTTTGCTCTCTCAGCCAAAGCTCTCTCCCTCTGTTTATTTTTCTTCTCTCTCTCGGACTCCCTCTCTCCGTTTATCTCCTTCAATTGTCGGCGGCGGAGTCCCTAAAATCTCTGTTCGTCGCTGGCTGAGACCGGCGGATCTGGTTGGAGCTCGCAATCTCTGAATTTGTAAGTGCTCGATTGAACTTTTTTTTTTAATGTCGATTTGGTGTATGGCTTGATGAAATTTGGGTTTTGAATGTTGATTTGGTGTTGGTGGTTTCGAATGTCGATTTGGGTTTCCAGATTTTGTACAAAATCTGCCATTTGATCTCGTAAATTTATTTTTCCAGATTACTCTGAATCTGTTGGAGTTTTGTTGAGTTCCTTGAAATTGCTAATCGCTGCATTACCCTTTTCCTTATGTTGATCTTTATTGCTGAATATCTTGATGAGAAACAGTTGTGCAAAAGCTGAGATTATAGGACAAATTTTACAGTTTCGGTTCACTGTAATGTATATGAATTGTTTCTGGTGTTTTGGTTCATCTGGGCATAGGCTCCGTTAGTAATGCTGCCATTGAAGAAACAGGGAGAACGGAAAAGAAATTCCTAGCCCATTGCATGGGATACTGAATGCAAATGATACTAAAATTTGGGATACTGAATGCAAATGATACTAAAATTTGCAAGTGTTAGAGCCAGGTTTGGAGTTGGAACCGGATGTTGTTAGTGAAAATGTTGCTTCAAGTATGTCAAAATTTCACATTTATCAGCTAATGTGGTCATTGCTATGTTGTTTTATGCTACAATGGTTTCTAATTGGTCTTTTAACATACAACAGCATTTACAGAAAAGGTTGAACGTGCTACAATGTTTGAAAATGTTTCATGACTATGGGTTTTTTCCATTATTCTATTTGGATTGTAGGAACCCAAGCCATCGCACGCCTGGATGCGCACGCTGGTCGCGCGCTGTGCGTGCACGCGGGGCACGCCTGGTCGCGTGATGGGGTGCGCACGGGGGCTGGGCTCCCTTTTTTTTTTTTTTTTTTTTGAAAAAATTTAAGGTATCTATTGGT
>NW_010361271.1:151229-179249 GCF_000414095.1 Morus notabilis | reverse complement strand
TTTAAGGTTACATAAATAATCATGGAATTTTCATTGATATTCATAAAATATTCATAAATATATACACATAAAATAATGAATAAACTCTTTTATTAAATAAATAATAAATATCCTATTACATCTCATGCTTCTAGGACACTATTCCCAACATTGTCTACTTCATATGAGATGTTTGTTATATGATTTTTATCTACCTTACATTCTGATAATTTTTTCCTACTCACCGACAAATGTAAAAGAGATTGCATATATTCATTCATTCAGTTACACGTTTTCTTTTCAGTTGGTTTTTTTATCCTTGTGAGCCTTTATACTTTGGTCTCTGTGGATGGAACAAAATGGTATAATTTTTTAGCAAAAGGCGATGAGGCCAATTGATATTTTTGAGAAGGCAAAGTTATATGCCAAAAATAATTCCACAACTCGAAGACTACAACTGTCCCTGAGTAATTGTCACTAATGCTTCTTCTAGTTGTAATTATATTGTGAATGAAAAAATGAAAAAAAAAAAAGAGAATTAATTATCATAAATTTATTGTTAAAAAATTCAAAATCAAAATATTATGTGTTTTTAAAATTAAACAAGTATTTTTAAATACCAAAAACAATTATATATATTTAAATTTCATATCATGTCTATTTTGGTCATTTTACATACCCACAGCAATTCCACCTTAAAATTTACCAAACGCTATTTACTGATTTTGGAACCAGCACAGCTACTATAATTACAATTTACCAAACACTCAACTGCTTCTTGGAACAGCAGCTTTTTCTTTCAGCACAACTAAAAACACTTTTTTTAAAATCCACAGCATTACCAAACTAAGCCGTCATCAATTATAAGAATAGGACTCAGTTCAAAATCAAAATGCACAACAAATACAAGGAAGCGCAAAAGCGATACCTGCTTTGGCTGGCCATTTCTACCACCAATAGTCGTCACAATTATATGCCCTGTTTCAGTCCCGTTACCATCAACGACAGTGGCTTCCATTTCCTACAGCATAAAGGGAGGTTTGTAAGCATCTGGCGGGGCAAACATTTGATAACTAAAACATAAGAGTATACAGAAACCATTAAAGTAACAAAATACTTAACATAAATCCATATAATACATACTTTGTCATCCCTAATTTTCATATCGTTCATCTCCTCAGGCAACTTGTCAACACCTGCAGCATGACCACTGGGTTCTCTTGCACCAGCAGGTGCCACTCCCACTGAAGCCATTTCTCAAAAAAGTTCTCTTCCTGTCTTTTTATATTTTTGCCTTCATAAAGCTGAACATTAACTGCTCAAAATCAATTCCCCCTTGTAAATTCATCTGTTCAATAGCAACTTATATGATATGATATACTAAACACTGCCATTCCTCTTTACACAAACCAAGATAGAGCACAAATTAAAGCTCCATGAGATGTACACCAATAAAAAATGCCCAGCGAAAACGAGGGGCAGAAGAACTGTAACCAATCACGCCATCAAAAGAAAGAAATCATTAATCATAAAACCCAAAAAAAAAAAAATTGCACGAGCAAAAAAAAAAGCAATAAAGGAACCTTTTTCAGCTTCTAAAAATACCCACTACAGAAATATCAAAAAACACAGTTGTCACAAAAGAAAATATATAAAAAAAAAAAATCCAGAGATCCAACATCATTATAAAAGAAATCCAACTAATAAAATCCAATAAACAGAAAAGGATGAGACAAATCATAGCTACAACTAAAAAAGGGAAAAAAAAATCACCCAGGTACTCAAAGCAAGCTGATCCAAATAACCAAAAGCAAAACATTGAACAAGAAAAAAAAATCATTTTTTCTTTTTAAATCCCTAATGAAGAACTGAAATGAAATGATGTTCGAAGAAGTTATATTACCGATTAAAAGTGGGAAACAGCAAAGATCAAATAGGGATCATCAGCGAAGAAAGAGAGAGAATCAAAAGCTTAGATCCGTGATTTGGCGCTGGATTTGTGCGAGATTAGGGAGGGATTCCTTTCCTTTCTTTTACTTTCCTTTCCTTTCTACAAATGGATCGTAAGAGAGCGAAAGAAAGATAGAGTGTGGTGTTGAGTTTATTTTGGCACTTTCGTGTGTGTGGTTGTGTTTTGATGCGCTGGTGACAGTCAAAGAAGAGCCCTAAATTATTAGCTCTGATTTTTTTATTAAAAAAATTATTAATGTTGATATTTATTTAATAAGTATTTTTAAGGTTTTAATTGGATAAGTAGGGTTAATTATGGGTGTGTTTATTTCACAACTCAAGTTAACTTGAATTGTGCATGTGAGAAAAAAATATTATAGTAAAAAGTTAAATTTAAATTTTTAAGGAAAAATACTATAATAAAACATAATAATAAAATTTTAGTTGTAAAATGAATATATATTTATATCTCATAGCTTTAATTATTTCTCAATATCTGCTTTTATTTTTTTTTTAGAGAAAATATATGCTTCTATTTTAGGAACTACAAAAGTAAACATTAAACTTAAATAAAAAAAAATATATGTTTCAATTTCAACCTCGCACATTTTGATAATAATAATAAAAAAAAAGAAATATTAGTATTATTTTTTTGTCACTCTTTAATTTTTTTCTGTATTTACTATTTAATATGTAGACTCTTCTACTAATATAATATTATTTAAATAAAAAATAAGATAATGAAATAAATATGTGTAAAGAATTATAAAGATAGTGACTAAAAGAGATTCTATGGAAAAAAAAAAAAAAAAAAAAAGCGCTAGGGCCTATTTGAAATGGCTTTAATTAATCCACAAGTTGTTTTTGAGCTTGTTTAAATTGGCACCCTACGTATGTTTTTTGACTTTATAAGATCTTTTCGAACAAGTCAACTTCTTGATGTTTTATCAAACAAAGAGCTTATGAAATGTTTCTTTTTTTTTTTTCCTTCCTTTATGAAGAGCAAATTAAAATTTCCTTATACTACATTTCTTTTTATAATAACTAGTTGAAAGCATATGTGTGTGCGTATTCAACGTGTTACATTTAATAATACGACGATCTAAATTTTCTTTTAAAATTTTATTTTTTAAACTTATTATTCTTTAAGAGTTTAGTTTAGTAAACATTTAAAAATAAAAAAGAAATAGATAAAAAGATAAGATAAAAAATCATGAAAATATTTTTTTCTAAAAAAAAAAGAAAAGAAGTTAAAACTGATGAATTGTGTCAAAAAAAAAAAAACAAAAAAAAAAACCTTCTTATTGTGATACATGTTAAAAGGAATGGAAAGTTTTTTAGTTCTTTTATGTTCGTAAAATGTAATAACGATAAAAATAAGAGCTTTCAATTTATTTAACCAAATAAGTTCAAAAATTCTTATAATATTTATGTCATTTTTCATGCCTTACCTAAACAATAATTAATCTACTACTTAAAATATAAAAACGAAAACTAGCTTAATTAGATAGAATTTATTTACGACAAATATTCTTTTTTCTTAAAAGGATTTTGAAAATATATTTTTAACATTTTAAAAAATATAAAAACTTAATATCCGTTTTTTAAATTTGATGTTTTGTTTCAGGACTTTTATGTTCTTAAAATTTATAAAATATTTTTTGGTAATCTTTACGGTGCAGGAGGGCTGAAATCCCCACCAGTGCAGCAACTCTTAATGAAAACAGTTAGATAAAAATCTCAAGCTCTAAAAAAGGTAATTATTTTTAGTGTTTTTTTTTTTTCCATTCTTCACGTAGGATCGTAATCCTATTAAGTCGTACAGGGTTATTTTGCCTATTTTTCTTTTTCTTTTTTTTTTTTGGAAGAGTTGTCTGTTCGTTGATGTCAACGGAGCTAAGTCTCTCAATCTCATCATCTCTCAAGCTCTCTTTGGAGCTGCTTAAAGAGAAACCCCATCTTTTTATGTTATATTCCTTTCTCAAAATCTGACCAACAACCCCAACAATGGCTCTAATTCTTAAAGAGGTGAAGCAGCTTCTAAAAGCTTCTTTAGTTCTTTTAGTGAAAATAGTGGTGCCTAGATGAACGATATCCCCTCTCAGTAAATTGTCCAAGTTTTTTAAATCAGGTATTCCTAATTGAAGAGTTTTAACACCCGAAAAAGAATGCAATTAGTATTGAAATTTTGGACAGGCCGTTCGTGACTACCGAAAATTTTAAATTTTTACCTGATAACCGAACCCGCCCGAGCCCGAATTTTCGGGCTGCCCAACCTGACCCGAGCAAGCCTTTGGACGGGTTTCGGGTAAGTTTTGACTGTCGGAGCCCGGTCGGGCAGCCCGAGACCGTCCGAAGTGCCCTACCTAATTTTTAATATTTTTTATATATTTATATACTATTATATATATTATATATAATTTCATTTATTAATTGTATATGGTATGTATATAAATAATTTTTAAGTTATTTATTATAAACATTATACAAAAATTATAAGAGAGATTGCAATTTAAAATTTGAAATGCACACGAATTATATAAAAAAAAATATTTATTTATTAATTTTTGAATTTGTAATTCATGATTGCCTTGTTAAAAACTTTATCAAGAAAAATTCAATTGAGATAAAAACTTGGTAAGGAAAAAAGAGTGCAATCATTCTGGGACGAATTACAAATTTGACGAACTTACAAAGTCTATACAAGATTACAATAACATTGTACAAAGTAAATAAATATTTACAAATTACAACAATAGAATTTAATTTAAAGCTGAAGGATCGTCTTCAAAATTAAAAGTTAATCTATTAAATTCATCGATCCATTCTTAGCTTGCCAGCGAAATTATATCATGTAAGCGTTGGTCGGAACAATCTCAATCCTTAATGCACACCAATGCTTCAACAATGTCCTGTTGCAATGCGTTTTTACGTTCCTCAAGTATTCAGCGGGTCGTATTGAAGGCTTGTTTGGATGAAACACTGGAGACTGGGATCAAAAAAATATCCATTGCCAATCGAGTTAGGATCGGCCAAGTTAATGCTCGTGGCCTCCATTACTGAACCAAATCAAACATTTCACTATCGTCGACTACTAAGCCCTCACTCAGGTACGCCATTAACTCGTTGAAGCCGCCACTGTTGCCGCCATCTCTTGATGAAGATCCACTCCCAGATTCTCCTTGACCTTGAGTCATCGTCGTCATCGTCTTCTTCTTCTTCTTCAACCCGAAAACATTCAAGAATGAATGCGGATTGTCGTCACGTTATTGCGGTTGTTCTACATGAGGTGTATTTCTAAACCTACTTTCATAAGAGCTATAGAGAGATAATATTTTTTCCTTTATAATAGGAAATTGGTCAAAATAGTCGATATCTAAAAAGTCACCTAAGTTTTCTAATCCACTTTCTAAACCTTCTAATTTTAATCTAGGATCAAAAATAACACTGAAACCATACAACATTGGTAATTTAGCCCAATATGTTTTAAACTTTTTTTCCGTAGAAGCGATAGGAACTCCTAAAATATCGTGTGTCATAAATTCACTAAATAAAATAATCATTCTTAAAAGTTCTCCTAACGCTAATGGTGACGTTGGGTAATATGTTCCACTAAACTTTAAAGTAACTTCGTGAAATCTACCTAAAAAGTTATACAAAAGTTCGGCAATTTGCCAATCAATTTGGTCTATAAATTTTGGTCCTAATTTTACACTAACATAGTTTGTTATAGCATCTTTATAGGGGATGCATTGTTCAAGCATTATATAAGTAGAGTTTCATCTTACGGATATATCTAAGGCTAATGCTCTAGGATTTTGATTACATGCTTGTAAAAACCTAAACCAATCTTGTATTCTTTGATTACTACATTGAATCAATGCAATGTTATCTCTAATTCTTTTAATATGACTTGACATTGATTTTAAACCGGATTTTACTATTAAATTAATTACATGGCATGCACAACGTTGGTGAAATATATCATTATTACCGAATAAACTTAAATCCTTTTTCAAAAAGTTCTATTACTTTAGTATTTACAGTAGCATTATCTAATGTTATAGCCATTACTCTATCCCTTAAACTATATTCACTAATGATAGATAAAATTGTACTATATATTAAATCGGCGGTATGTGATCCTATAACACATTTAAAACCTAATATTCTCTTATCTAAATCAAAACTTTTAAAATAATGTCCGGTTACAGCTAAATAATCTTTATTGGTAACGGCGGACTAAATATCCGCCGTTAATGCAACGCAACCACTAGTAGATTGTAAAAGGTTGATTAATGCTTCCCTTTATTGTTTATATAATTTTAATACATCTTTCTTAAGAGTAATTATTGAAAAAAAATGTGCATTAGGATTATGTACAATAAATTCCTTTGTTCAGTAAAACTAAGTGGTTGATTTAATGTGACTATTAATCGTGTCATTTTCATACGATCGACTTGCGGATCGTATTTCCAAGTGCTTAGACCGCCGGTTTGGGAGTCGAATGATAATTGTGTTTGACGGAGATCGGGTCTACCTCCTTACTTTTGAAGACACTTTTCGGAGTGCATTCTCAAGTGTGTTGTGCCGTGAATAGTGTTATCTTGTAATTTATCACCATAATATTTGCATTGAGCTATGTATTTAATGTTACCGCTATTGTCGACCTCCTCGAATGCGTTGAAGTGCTCCCAAACTATTGAGGTGCGCTTGCATTTCTTCTTGGAACTTGCAACACTTGTACTAGCACTTGCACTTGCCTCTCCTCCACGCCCACCATCATTACGACCACGAGGTCCATGACCTCTAGTACGTCCACCACGGCTCGGATTTACAGTTTCCTCAACAGCTCTTTCTGAGGGTCGGGTCGGGCTTCGGGTTTCTCGGGCAATGGTAACAAAAATAGAGCAGTTAGAGTCGGCCAAAATGGGCTCGGGTCGGGTTCCGGCAGAAATAGTCGTTACATTAAAAAATTCGGCCTAACGGTCAAAAAATTATGTTGGTTTCGGATTCAGGTCAGGCATAAGATTCAAAAAACTAGTCGTTCTTTTGGTTATTCTAGCTTTGAGTAGGGTGGAAAAATTCAAAAAAAAAAGCAGCGGCCGGCGGTCACGGCCCCCCACCGGTGGTTGGTCACGGGGAATGTTTTTTTCTCGGGCTGCCCAAGCCCGAGCATGGGAAATTTACTTGGACGGGCGGCGGTAGGTGCTTGCCCACCGAGCCCAAAAATTTTCAGGCTTCGAGCACGCCTGCCGCCCGAAGTTCTACCACTAAATGCAATACACAAATGCTGAGCATCTAGGGAGGAACTATCGTACCTCGTACATAGTAGAAGTGTAGGTCCTGTTCATTTTACCGATTTGAGTTTTATTACAGTAAAAAGCTCTCAGAAACAGTCACATCTAACTTTTTTACTACAGTAAAAACTCACATAAAGTTACATCTCAATTCGAATTAAAAACTTAAATTAGTGAACTAAACGGACCTATAATAGAACCCATGTTTATGTGTTCTTTTTTTCTTAATCTCTAAAACAATATTTGACAACTTAAATTTGAGTTGGAATCTTGATGAGGAGTTCATGACATATTAGGAAATGATAAGAGAATTTTTATTTTTAAGAAGGCTTTAATTTATTGCTTGCTACATGTTTTGTTTAAGACCTCTTGGTTTAGTGGTACTGGAGTTTTAGTGGAATGAGATTTGAGTAGAAGGTTGCGGGTTTAATTTTGTGTTTTGTCTAAGATTTTTTAGTCTAGTGCCATTGGGAGTTTGAGTTGAGTAGGGTGATGTTTGGAAGAGAGTTTGTGAGTTTAATCTCATGTTGTATAAAATAAAAAATTAAAAAAAATAAAAACTTTTTTAAGCCTAAGAAATAAAGGGGTTGTTCTTTTACAATAAAAACTCAAAAAAAGTTTGAACTCGAGTTATAACTTTATTTAATTTCATGTTCTTTTGTAAAATTTGAGTTTGAACTCGAGTTTGAATTCGAGTTTGAACTCGAGTTCAAGTTTTCCCTTCAACTCGAGTTCATAAACTCGAACTCAAGTTAATGAACAATGTTTTTTTTATTCTTAAAAATGTCATAATTTTTTCTTTTTAATTTTGATTGAGATGATTTTTTTCTATGCATTCACAATGAAAAGACGAATAAAACCCCACCCATATACCATATTAAAATTTTTCATCACCATTGAGTTTTTATTAAAATACTATCTAAATATAAATTTAAGTTTTTGACTCACTCAAACACAAACTCAAAAAGATTCTCAATCCAAACACAAACTCAAGTTACAACTTCAACTCAAGTTATAACTCAAACTCAACTCAAGATCATTACTCAAGTAACTCTAACTCGAAAATGTAAAAGAATAACCCTAAAGAAGTGTAAATAGACACTGGGTTGTCAATGAATGACGTGACTATTTTTAATTGGGTGGCGCTTAACAAAGGAGAAAACTAACGTGCAAGTGCATACATCACGTGCTCCCTATCTAATCTGTTGCATCCTTAAAAATGCCTTTTTTTTTTATTGTTGACGAGTAATTATATCGCTTTGCTGAATTTTTTCTGTTCATAAAGTGCGAGAGGGATGAAAGTGACTAAATTTTTTAAATGGTGGTTCTATTTACATTTTGTTTACTCTCCACACTCTCTTTTTAAATACACATATAACATAATTTTAAAAGAATTAAATTTATTTTTACACACTCCTATTATTTCAAAATTACTTTTAACTATTTTTATAAAATTATTAATTCTTTTTCCACTTTAATTTTCTTTTTACGTCACTATTTTATTTTAGTTTGTTATTTAAATAGTATAATTTCTCTATCCTTCATTTTATTTTTGGTTGAAGTTTAGGGTGTGAAGCATTTTTTTCAAAACAAAAACAAATAGGAGATGAAAAGGGAGAAAAATTAATCCACTTTTTTTTAAAAATGAAATAAAAAATAAAATAAAATGAATAGGTTTTAAAAAATCAATAAAAATATATATACATGAAATGAAAAAAAAGACAAAATAAAAATCGTCATATAACCAATAACAAAAAAAAAATTCATTAATGTAATTTTTTAGAATAGTCATTAAAAGGTGAAAATTAGAGTTTTTTTTAATAAAATTTAAAATAACAATAGTTTATAATTTATGATATAAAATGTAGGATGTCTGGAGAGAGTTAAAAACTATATAATTAGTTACTTTTCTAAATTAAATTTAATTACATAATTAAATATGTTATAATTATCATTTTTTATCATTGTATGTGAGGGTCTTTTTGTCATTGTATGTGAGGGTCTTTTTGTCATAAGAAAGTTTAAGTTAAAAGGAGGTGTGAAAAATAAAAAGAAGTGTGTAAATACAACCGCCATTTTTTAAATTAAAAAATGCCTTTGTAGCTTTTAAAAACAAAGAGACAAATATAAATTAGTAAGTACTGAATACAAACTAAGAGGTTTAATTTTGTGATTAACCCTTATATAAGTATTTGAATCGATTAAAAAAATCAAATAAGGAACCAGCAAAAAAAAATTCAAATAAGGAAAGGCAGTCCACAAAATTAAAATTATGAAACTAATATCTCAAAAAAGAAGAAGTTCCCAAAATTTAAAGGCGGAAATACGTCTGAACTGTGAAGCAAGAAGTCTGAGCGGCTTTCTTGTTTGACCGTTCAAACTTCAAACTAACTTTAGTATTATTTATTTTTTTGGAGTAATAAAAGCCTCGTTCATTTCACCGATTCGAGTTTTTAGTTTTAGGTTTCTACAGTAAAAAGCTTTCAGAAAATGTCACATCTAACTTTTTATGCTACAGTGAAAAGCTCTCAGAAAATGTCACATCTCAACTTGAATTGAAAACTCGAATCGAATCCGCGAAGTGAACAAGGCCTAGTTTATTAATAAATTTGTGATGGAAGTTGATTTTGACATCCCGCCATTGGGCACCGCCACATTGAAAATGATATGCAGGGCATTATTTACGTTTTCTTAATTTCCTTTTCTTATTATTTATATAGGAAATGTCTTCCGTCCGGCAGGTACTATTTGTTTGACTGATTCGGCAGAAGACATTATATAAGGTTTATGTTGAATTGTACAACTATCGTATGTAAATATACAAGACTTATGTAAATGTACAACTTCCATATGCTAAATTGTATAAGACATATGTTGAATTGTACAACGTGTAAATATAAAAGATTTATACTTAATTATATACATATTTACATGTAAATATACACGATTTATGATGAATTATACAATTACCGTTTCAATTCGGCAAATAGTAGGTGCCGGTTTAAAGACCTTGCCATTTATATATTAGTTTTTAGCGCGTTTAATCCGTTTAAAAATAACAGTTATATAAATTATTTTTTAAAAATATTTAAATAAGAAAAAAACAACTGTCACCTAAAAAAGATTTTAATTTATTTTATTATTTTTTAATTAGTTTTATTATGTTTTGTTTGAATATATTTTTTATTTAATTTTGTGTGATTTGATTTTATTTTAGCTCAACACATTTTTTTCATTAGAATTATTTACAACATTTTCATGTGAGTAGTATCAGAAAGTTGGTGCAAGATGGTAGTAAAATGGTTATAATTCATACAAATTATTTATATATTTTTATTTGTGTAACATAAAAAATTTAGCGCAAAACAGTGTTAAAAACAGGGCTACAAATCACTTAAAAATAAATAAATAACTAAACATAATAATAAATAATAATAATAATAATAATAATAATAATTATTGGGAAAAGGGGAATGATACCAAACCACACACATGATCTATTCAAAATAGCTAAAATGCAAATTGTATTAAAAAAAAGAAACGAACTAGAAAAGGGCACAAAAGAAAAGTATTAGAGTATGATGACCCGAATTCTATTTGGTCTAGGCTGAAAAACTCGGGCTACAACATATGTGGCTGAGTTTTAATTATAAATTTTTTTATTTAATTTGATGTGATTTCATTTTATTTTAGTGTATTTTTATTGAATTTAATTTGATTATTCATAGAATTTATATATAAGGAGTGTCAGGAATTGGGCGCAAAACAGTGTTAAAACGGACCACAAATTAATTTAAAATTAACAATAAATAATAATATTTAAAAAATAAACCCGGATTTATCTCAGGCCGTCAGATTAAAGAGATCAACAGCTGTGATGGCACGTGTTCGACACACGCAGAGAGGCGTGTGTTCAGAGGGGGGCAGGGGACGAACGCGTCATTGCCCCTGTAGGTGGGTCCCGTCACTTTTTCGCTCAGATTAATCACGACAAGACACGTGGAAAGGTCTCGGCCACCTTCTTCCCACCCGTGCGATTTAGTGCGGCGCAGTTCACGGTTGTGCATTTTCCATCTAACGATGAACTAACACGTGGCGGGATTTTAAATTCAGCAGCCCACAGGCCACAGGCAGCTCGTGCGGCTCGACTTAATTGCCCCGCACCTGATTTTTTCCCTCCTCCGCAAAAAAAAAAAAAAAGTGGTTAATTTTGGGGGGAAAAACCTGCGAAACTTTTCGCACTTCCCTTAAAAAAACCGATTCTTCTTTAGCAAGGTGTTTTAGATTCAGATTAGATTTTAGATACATGCTTATGCAATACCTTGTAAATAATTATTGAAGTTTACACGATTAGGCAAAAAAAAAAAAAAAAAAAAAACTCAAGTCTACATCTGAGGCGTTGTTTCATGTTCTTGCTTGTATATATCATCTTGTTATTTTCTTTAGAAAGATTCATTTATTTAGCGATAGTGCTTCGATTTATTTCTTAAAAATGATATGAAAAATAAATTACATTGTTAGAAAATTAAATAAGCTAAAGGTCTTGCTTAGCCACAGTTTTTTATTGTCACAAACAAAAACAAAAGATATTAATAAAACATTCGCCTTTCATTTGAATGCTTACAACAAACGGGAATTTTTCTTTTATATATAACTAAGGATCCTATTACGGGAACGGGAACGAATATGAGATCTACACGTCTTTGACTTTTGATTGATTGTAATTGATTCATTAGTTATAGTTTCCTAGAATAGGCTTGCTGATGTACTATATAGATACTTACTTTCTTCTTTGTATGTCGTCAATCTTCAATATACAGATGGTTTTCTAAATTACTCAATATTCTTTCATGGTATCAGAGCGCCAAACCTGGTAACTCTGAAATCCTATAAACGCTTCCGCAACTTGATTCTTTGTCACAGCCGCCATGGCAGACAAAGACAGCAGCACGACGGGATCGACAATGACTAAGGCGATCATAGAAGCCATAGATCCTTATTCTCTACACCATTCGGACCATCCGGGCATGGTGCTTGTGTCCAAAGTACTTGACGAAGACAACTACGACACGTGGAGTCGGGCTATGCGAATCAGTTTAAGTGCCAAAAACAAGATTGGATTCATCACAGGTTCAGTCAAGCCACCTTCTCCTATAGATGACAATTTTCCTTCTTGGCAGCGATGCAATGACATGGTAATCTCATGGCTATTGAATTCCATTCATCCAAATATAGCGAGCAGCGTGATTTATGGCGAAACTGCTGCGGAAATCTGGTCGGACCTACAAGAGCGTTTCTCACAAGGAAACGATTCAAGAATTTTTCAAATCCAACGAGATATTATACAACATAGACAGGGGCAGCAGTCAATCTCAATCTACTACATAAAACTTAAAGCTCTTTGGGATGAACTCTCGTCTTATCATGAGCCGATATCCTGCACATGTGGTGGATTGGAGAAACTCAGAAAAAGGGAAGAGAAAGAAAAAGTCATGCAATTCCTCATGGGATTGAATGACAATTATGCTACTGTTCGTGGACAAATCTTATTGATGCAACCTCTGTCTGATACACGTCGGATTCATTCCCTCATCCTTCAACAAGAAAAGCAAGCCGAAGTCTCTCTTAATCGTGGGAACATGAACCATCATGCCATGCTTGCGGATCGGAATAACAAGACGACTCAAAGGCAAAGGATGCCCTTACACTGCTCTTACTGTGATCGTGATAATCACAGTATTAAGAAGTGCTTTTATCTACATGGCTTTCCAATAGGCCACAAACTTCATGGGAAGAACGTGAAGCCTCCCAACCAGTCCCGCTCAAATGCAAACAACGTGAACGTGGAGACAAACACAAGTTTAGAAACAGGAGCAAAATCTTTTTCAACAGATGATGTGCCAAAATTCACCACCGAGGAATACAATCAATTGATGACAATGCTACGAAAAGCCAACATTGATGGTAACTCACAACACTTTGTCAATGCCGCAGGTACCATCATGCCTTTATTTAAAAATATTACAGATACCTCACAATCAAATTTGTGTTGGATCATTGATAGTGGGGCTACGGACCATGTAACTTCCTCTGCCGAGTTACTAGACTCGAAAGTTTTGCCTGCAACAACCACCATTAGCCTTCCAAATGGTGGCCAGACGCGTATCGAGTCAATTGGCTCATTACAAATTACGCCCCATATTAAACTTGATGAAGTTCTTAAAGTCCCGCAATTTCGAGTTAATTTACTATCAGTTAGTAAATTGACACAAGGATTAAACTGTCTAGTGACATTCTTTTCCGATTTTTGTGTTGTGCAGGACGCTGCTACGAGGAAGACGATTGGCCTGGGCAAGCAACATAATGGTCTCTACTACTTAACACAAGCCCAAAATCCAGCCTTTGCCTACTCCATCAGAAAGCATTCAAATCTTTGGCATCAACGTCTTGGGCATCCATCGTCCCGTCCCCTTCAAGTTCTCAACAAAAGTAATCCTGCAATTTATTTTGATTCGAATCATGTTTGTGAAATTTGTCCTTTAGCTAAACAAACTCGCTTATCTTTTCCGTCTAGTTCCATTTCCTCACAAGCACCTTTTGATTTGATACATTGTGATGTTTGGGGACCACATCGAATAAAATCCACTTTTAGGGCTAGTTATTTCTTAACAATTGTTGATGATTTTACTCGATATACCTGGATACATCTCATGAGTTTTAAATCTGAAACACAAGGAATATTAAACTCATTTATTTCTTGGGTGGAGACACAGTTTGATAGTCGAATTAAAACTCTTCAAACAGATAATGGTACTGAAATTTTGTCAATGAAAGATTATTTTGATGCCAAGGGAATTAATTACTATCGTTCATGCACTTCAACTCCCTAACAAAATGGGGTGGTCGAAAGAAAACATCGACATCTTTTAAATGTAGGAAGGGCCCTTCGTTTCCAAGCAAACTTGCCATTAAAATTTTGGGGGGAGAGCGTCCAAACGACATGCTATCTAATCAATCATTTACCAACACCTCTTCTTTCTAATAAATCACCATACCAAGTTCTCCACAACAAGTTACCTACATATAATCATCTTCGCACTTTTGGATGCCTTTGTTATGCTACCAACCTCCTACCCACACATAAATTCGATCAAAGAGCTCGTCGATGCATATTTATTGGTTATCCCCTTAGTCAAAAAGGTTATCGAGTTTATGATCTTGCAACTAATAAATTCTTCACATCCCGAGATGTTGTGTTTCACGAGCATATCTTTCTGTTTCATACTAATCCACAAGAAGAACAAGAAGATGAGGTTGTCCTTCCTTTATCACACACTTCAGATGACTTGTTTACCATAGACACAACAGAACCACTTATTGACAGTCCATCTTCATCTCCATCACTTGTGTCCGCTTCAAACGAGCATACAGTTAATCATGACACTGATGTTCCATCTCTGCCTCCTATTTCTCGTCGTTCTGAACGTGTCAAACAACCAAGCATCAAACTCTGAGATTTTCACCTTTATCACACGACCAAGGTTGCTTCCAGTCAATCTTCTTCCTCGACAGGCACACGTCATCCTTTACATCGGTACATTTCTTACGCACAACTCTCACCCAAATATCAAAATTTTGTTTGCACTGTCACTACTCTTGTGGAACCTGTGACTTATGAACAGGCAGCGTTGGATCCAAAATGGCAAAAAGCCATGGCCGTAGAACTACAAGCTCTTGAACAAAATCAGACTTGGACAATTACACCCCTCCCATATGGACATCGTCCAATCGGATGCAAATGGGTGTACAAGATTAAGTATAACTCCGATGGCACAGTTGAAAGATACAAAGCTCGGTTGGTGGCAAAAGGCTTCACTCAACCCGAAGGGATTGATTATAAAGAAACATTTGCTCCTGTGGCCAAGTTAACTACAGTTCGTTGTTTACTCGCTGTAGTTGCTGTTCGAAATTGGTCCCTTCACCAAATGGACGTTCAAAATGCTTTCCTTCATGGAGATTTGCTCGAAGAAGTCTATATGCAAATGCCACCTGGTCTTCGTCGACAGGGGGAGAATTCTCTTGTGTGTCGACTCAATAAGTCTTTATACGAACTTAAACAAGCATCTCGTAGTTGGTTTCAAAAATTTTCTACTGTTATTCAGCAAGATGGCTTTCATCAATCGAGGGCAGACTATTCACTTTTCACCAAGATCTCTAGTAATTCTTTCACAGCCGTGCTTATCTATGTAGATGACATGATCATAACCGGCAACGATGATGGTGCAATTGTTGCTCTTAAGAAATTTCTTCATACCAAATTTCGCATCAAGGACCTTGGCCAATTGCAATATTTTCTTGGTGTTGAAGTTGCTCGTTCTACTAGTGGCATTTCCATATCACAACGAAAGTACACACTTGACATTTTAGATGAAGCAGGCTTGCTTGGGGTCAAACCGTTGTCGACGCCTATGGAAGAAAACCTTAAGCTTCTACCAACAGTGGCAGAACCATTGAAGAATCCATCCACTTATAGAAGATTGGTGGGTCGACTTATTTATCTTACTATTACAAGGCCAGAGATAACTTATTCAGTTCACATTCTAAGCCAGTTTATGCAAGAGCCAAGAAAACCCCATTTAGATGCTGTTCATCACCTTTTGAGATATCTTAAAGGTGCACCTGGGCAAGGATTGTACTTTCCAGCCAAAGGAAACTTGCTACTAAAGGGATTTTGTGACGCAGATTGGGCTCGATGTTCAATCACAAGACGGTCTGTTACTGGTTATTGTATCTTCCTCGGAGGAGCGATTATTTCATGGAAGACCAAGAAACAAACGATGGTATCAAGATCTTCAGCCGAGTCAGAATATTGAGCTATGGCCTCGATTACGTGTGAGATAAGATGGCTTAAATACTTGTTGGATGACTTGCAGGCGAAGCATTCATAACCAGTCAAATTATTTTGCGACAGTGAAGCAGCACTCCACATTGCTGCAAATCCGGTTTATCACGAACGTACCAAGCATATAGAGATCGATTGCCATGTTGTTCGGGAACAAATTCAGTCAGGTGCCATAGTGACTGCCCATGTTCCATCAGCTTGCTAGCTTGCCGACTTGTTCACCAAACCACTCAATTCATCAGTTTTTCATTCTCTTCTCAGCAAGTTTGGCGTCCTTAACATACACGCTCCAACTTGAGGAGGAGTATTACGGGAAAGAATATGAGATCTACACGTCTTTGACTTTTGATTGATTGTAATTGATTCATTAGTTATAGTTTCCTAGAATAGGCTAACTGATGTACTATATAGATACTTGCTTTCTTCTTTGTATGTCGTCAATCTTCAATATACAGATGGTTTTTCAAATTACTCAATATTCTTTCAGATCCGTTTGTTTTATACGTTAAAATTTATAAATTTAATTATGCTATAATATTTTTTTCTTATATAAAAAATTTAAATAAACACGTTAAAATTTATAAATTTAATTATGCTATAATATTTTTTTCTTATATAAAAAATTTAAATAAACACGTTAAAATTTATAAATTTAATTATGCTATAATATTTTTTTCTTATATAAAAAATTTAAATTTCAAATGTCATGAACTAAACAGACCCTAACTGATTAGCTAAATTTGTGTAGGTTCTTCATGCGTTAAAAAATACAGTCTTCGAGTATACTTCTATTGCCCTCTTCTGGAAAAAAAATGTTATTACAAAATCCCCCGTTACTTTGAATAAAAAGGGCATAAAATCTTTTTTATTTCTTATTTCTTGTTATTTCTCAAAATTTTGAAGTATTAATTTAGAGTTTTTATTTAAAAAAATGGAGGACATTTTAAGATGCCAATTAATTATTTAATAAAACACAGCCTACTAGAGTATAATTCTCCCAAAATAAAAACCAACGAAGGCTAAGTTCAGTTTGAATAACGTACTAAATTAAGTTAACAAATAAAAAGAAAAAAGAAGATAAGGTCATTATTGACTTTTCAAGGACGTGGACAGGAGTGCTCGCATCATTATTCAGAGGAGTACACATTGCAAGTCTGGAAGGGGAGATCGAGAGAAATAAGGTGAGGAATTAAAATTAATAGGTTAATGTAGAAGAAAAGTTAATAATTAGGTTAATGTGATGTAAATCTGGATTTATAATAAGTTAAAATTTTAAAAATACCTTCTTGTTAAATCATAGATTTATCATTCATATTTGAGATTTACTATTAGATTTTTCATTTTTTTCCTATTAATATGAACTTGGTAATACCAGGTATATATGAGATTTATCATCAGAATTTAGCGTTCTTCCCCTACTAATACGAACTTGATAAATTCAGGATTTATGAGGTATATTTAGAATTTACTATTAGATTTTTCACATTTTTCCTAGTAATACAAACTTGATAAATCCTGAATTTATCAAGTATATATGAGATTTACTATTAGAATATGCAGTGTTCTTTTCCCCTAGTAACACGAACATGGTAAATCTAAGATTTATCAAGTATATCTGGGATTTATCATTATATTTTTAACTTTTTTCCTAGTAATATGAATATGATAAATACGAGATTTACCATGTATATTCGAGATTTACCATTAGATTTTTCACTTTTTCTCTAATAATGCAAACTTAGTAAATTCGGAATTTATTAGGTATAAACGAGATTTACCATTAGAATATGTAATGTTCTTTTCCCCTAGTAATACGAACTTAGTAAATTCAGAATTTACCAGGTATATTCGGCATTTACCATTAGATTTTTCTCTTTTTCCCTCATAATACGAACTTGGTAAATCCAGATTTACCAGAAATATCCAAGATTTTTCAGGTATATTTAGGATTTATCAGGCATATTTAGGATTTACCATTAGATTTTTCACTTTTCTCCTCATAATACGAACTTGATAAATTCAGAATTTACTAAGTATATCCAGAATTTACCATTAGATTTTTCATTTTTTTCATACTAATACGAATATCCAGGATTTACTATTAGATTTTGTACAGTTTTCCTCTAATAATATGAACTTAGTAAATTTTAAATTTACCAAGTATATTCAAGATTTATCATTAGAATTTGTACTGTTCTTTTTCAAGTGATTCTAACTTAGTAAATCTTAGATACACCTGAATTTACCAAAGAAAAGGGGAAAAAATAACAAGAAAAGGGTAAAATTAGAAAATTAAAATGTGAAATGGTCTATTAATTTTTATACATTAGTAAATTAGCCATTTACTTTTATAAATCTTGAATGTACCCCTATTTCCTACAATTTCCAGTCTTGAAGTTTATGCCTCGTTCATTTCACATATTCGAGTTTTGCTGCAGTAAAAAACTCTCAAAAATAGTCACATTTAATTTTTTTACTGCAGTAAAAAGTTCTCCCATAAAGTCACATATCAATTAAAATAAAAAATTCGAATCAATCAAACTAAATGGACCCTTAAAATTAAGCCTTTGTTAGGCCTTTAATCCCCAATCCCCCATGCAGTGAACTTACTATTATATTATACCCCTGCAATACAGTGAACTTACTATTATATTATACCCCTGCAATACATCCGTAAGGTACATGTGGTTGATGGTCCCCAACATCTACAAAACTCATGGGGCTGTTAAGTATACATTAGGCAGACGCCTGAAAACAAATCCAAACGGAAGACAAGTACAACCTACTTGTACCAATCCAATAGATAAAAGAACAGCCCTATTTATCCTCATGAGCATGTATCTCTATTAGACGCAAAAGTAGACCCCACTTGTGAGGCCGCCTTTTTGTGTTTATAAAAAAAATTCCCGTGAACAATTATTAGTTTTTTTTTTTTAAAATATTGATGTCATTAAATTTGTATTATTATTTTTTTAATTTAATTTAATTTTTAATTAAATTTAATATAAATTCACCGTTGATAAGTAAAAAATATCAATGTTCTTAGAAAAAAGACTAGGGAAAATCTAAAAAAAAAAAAAAAACTCAGATCCTGTTCAAATTTAATATAAATTCACCGTTGATAAGTAAAAAATATCAATGTTCTTAAAAAAAAGACTAGGGAAAATCTAAAAAAAAAAAAAAAACTCAGATTCTGTTTAATTCACAGATTCAAATTTTACTACAATAAAAAGCTCTAAAAAAGAGTCACATTTAACTTTTTTACTATAGTAAAAAATTCACATAAAATAACATCTCAACTCGAATTAAAAACTTAATTCAACAAACTAAACGTGCTTGAAGAATTTCAGTCGCGAATATTAGGGCAAATAAACTCATGTTATACAACAAATGGGGCTCTCCAACCCCACTACTTAAATTAAAAAAAATGAAAGAACATTGCTATTAAAGTTTAAAGAGGAGGATAACAAATACAACTAGGGTCTAATGAAACCAGCTGTGCGACTGTCTGAAAAAGGTGCCTCTCGATGATTGACAGTCAAATTTAATGCAAATGAAAATGATTTAAGCCTCAATAATATATCCTCAAGTCATTCTTATCCTTTAGGCATTCAAAGCCACATTATCATTGGAACCGTAGTAAAGAAACCACAACATTGATGCCAAAATTTTCATAAACCTTTGGCCGTCAAAAACTTTTGTACATAATGTCATTGGGGATTCTGTAATATCTTTGATACCTCACTTCCGCATTTTGCGGACCGTCAAAATTTTCTTCTTCCAAGACAAAAACTCATAAAGCACTTACAATTTCCATTCAAATTTTAACTCAACTTTTACTTATTTGAAAGTTGGATCCCACAAATCACAACCAGAGCTTCCAAACTAAGGATCAGTGGGAAAGATAAGACGTGACGGTTTTGTTGAAGTTGATAAAAACTTCCATTAAGCTCCACTTTGAGCTGAGAAATGCGGTGTTCGGCCCAGCGGGATCACCAGATCCTTCATGACCTCGTACTCTTCTGCACTTATTTGAGCACTATCCAGCACCTACTTATTCAACACCATCCATTAGAACGAGCTTAACATAAAATTCTAAAATGGAAGAGAGCAACCAATACAATGAAATCGAGATTCAATCTTAGCGAGGTTAACGAATGAAATACACAAGTAATTCAACAATACAAAGATAGCCTTTAATTCTTGGGGTCTCACCTTGTGAAACAATACCCTTCTATACATCATGTGTGGGGTAAGCGCAGGGAGTCTATAAACTGAGAGAGCCTCAAGAAACAGAAGGATAATTACTTGCCACTGTTTCATTCTGAATGGCGGTAGTGCGTCAACAAATGACATTGTGTCCAACAAACGTCCCTGTAAATAGACTTTACCGTCAGAGTCCATCAATCATAAATAATCCCACTAAAAAAAAAAAAAAAAGCAAAGAAAGAAAGAAAGAAACAAACACCTAGCATAAGCGTCCACAGCAAGCTCTAAATTCTTTTAAAACTCTTAACCAAACGGTCCAAAATTCTTGTTCACAGATAAGTAAATACAAGAAGCCAGAACAAACATATCTTCACTTTCATGGTTTGGCAAAGCCTAAAACAATGGTCTATCAAAGTAAAGCATCTAACTTCTGAGTGATAATTCAAACGTAAGGCACAAATCGGATAAGGTTAAATCCATTAAGTTGAAATAAAATGGAAAGGTTTTTACATCAATACCATTCCTTGCTCCAAACTAGATATTGGTGTTGACAGCCTGAGATCAGCTACAAGTCCAGGTAAAGCCCGAGCAAGAGAACCAGCCAGAGTTTGCTTGATTTCAGAAGAACGACCATCTCCGAAGACAATCTTCTCTGGATACTCCCTCCCGTTAACCACTGCATACTCTTCATGAAGGCTTTCATCCCTCCCATATATATAAGCCAAAGTCGATGACGTCGTCCATGTAAAGAGTGCATTCCACATTTTTGCAAAAGGGGATAACTGAAAGGCGGTAGTTGAAAGGCATAAGAGAAAGAATATAACGAAAATCATGGGACCATAGTAGCAAAATATAAAATAGTATGATAATGTTACTATAGAAATTACAGTTAAACTAAAATCCTCCGGTGGTGCATCAAACCAAGAATCTTCAGGGTCAAACAGATCAGAATGTTGAGATCCAGGCTTTTTTGGCCATTTGATCGGAGCTTGTTCTGGTTCAGATGTCTCATCATCATCATCCTCCTCCATAGGCTCTCCTTCATCCCCATTCTCTGGACGCGGCAATATAATTATTCCAGCTTCAGACACTGCATAGCAGTTCAAGGAACACACACAAATAGTATATTTGAGTCATGAGACACAAAAACTACATAACCCACAAAAAGCATACTTAAACCATACAATTACGTACTGGCATCATTAACTTCAAGTTCTTCTGAAGCAACAGCTTCGGATGCCTCATCCAATGCTCTTGCACATGCCTCCGCTGATGCAAAGCGAAACGTATCATCATTTTCTCCCGTGTCCGCATTGCACAGCATATCAGCAGCTTCTTTTGCATCTTCTATTTCTCTAACCTCACAAACATCTATACTCTTGCTGCTATCACCTTTTTCATCTGCCCAGATAACGGATTGACCAGCTTTCATTTTCCCTGAAGATGTAAAGGACACTCCGTTCTTATTCTCTACCACAGAGGGGTCTTCTTTCATATCTTCGATTTCTCTAATCTCGCAAAGCTTTCTTCCCCCAGAACTGTCGGTTTTCTCATCAGCCCAGGTAACAGTGCGACTCAGTTTCTTTTTCCTAGAAGGTTTAAGAGAGGATTTAATGGATGCTTCAGTACATTTCTCCGCCTTATCATCATGGGATTCCTCTTCTGCTCTTGCAGAGCTTAAACACGAACCCGCACGTAGGGAAGAAGTCACGTCTTCAAAGACAAGCCCGACTCTCGAGACATTACTCGCGGGAGCATATGATGTTTCCAATACAGCGAACTCATTCCCCATAGCTTTTTTAGCCAAAATTTCTTCTTGTTCTCTTACCTTAGAATCAAGACCAGTCTTTTTTAAACTCGATGGTGTTTTCGACACAGTATATTCATCTTCAGTGATAATGGTACTCACGAAATCCATGTCATTGATAAGAACTGTATTGTTAGCTTTTGACCCTGCAATACACAATCCTATCTCACTCTCATAGCCACATACCAAGAACAAAAAAAAAAAAAAAAAAACCACGAGACTACTAAAAAAAGAAAGTCTTCCATTCCATTCAATTCCATTTTCTCAGCAACCAAACAAAACCAACAGAATATGTAGTTGAGCTGCACTAAACTCACATAAAATGCGATATTTTAAATATAAAAATACCTCGCTTCGGACTCTTCGAACCTAATTCCTTGGGCTTCCGCTCTCTCTGCAGCACATAACCTTCAATCGCATTGGACGGACCAGCCCACTGCTCCAAACTCACGTCCCCAACGCAATTCTCCGTCTTCTCCTCAATCTTCAGCTTCGAAAATCCCAAATCCCTGTCCTTTCCGAACCCCAATTCCCGTTCCAATCCCGAATAATCCTCAAACATCCTAAGAACCGCGTCGATCCTCGCCGAATCGAGAACCGCACACCTCTCGTCCTTCAAACTCGCCGCGAAAGTTCTCGAATTGATTACGCAATCCGAGGAACAGTACATGTAGGTCTCGTGGAGGTCGTAGACCTTGTGCTCCTTGAGCGAAATCCGGTACCGGCCCTTGCGGGGGCGGTCGGAGGGGAGGGGATTAGGGCAGAGGGGGTAGCCGCAGAGGTTGGCGATGGATCGCTCCGTAACGACGTCGTTGTAGTCGGAGCGGGACATGATTGAGCCGGCGGCGAAGAGCTGGTCCTCGCCGTGAAGGCCTTGGAGGAGGGAGAGCTGGAGCCTGTACACCGTGTCCTTGACGGAGATTGGTGGCGGTTGGTTCTTCGCCATTGAAGAGAATCGAAGAAGACAATTCGTAGTCTGTTAGGGCTTCCAGTTCCAAGAATTTTGGGAATTTTCGATTTGAATCTTCAGTAATGTTCTTCAGCGCTTGGACAAATATATCTGTGCAAGGTTTGCTTGGGTCGGTGTACTGACAAACATCGTGCTTTTTTTATTTTAAATGCAATTTGCCCCTAAACTTTGCATTATTCTGCCAAAGTGCGCCTTTTGTTTAAAGGACACTATTATGTTTTGATGTCATCTTTTTAAGCGGATATTTTTATTCGGAAACAAACTTTTTTATTTATTTGGAAACTTTCTAAATTAAAAACTTGGTTTGGTCCGTAAAAACCTTTCAATGAGCTTGTTTGTTACTTATGCGGTCTCTTTATTTATAACAATCAACACTTATATCTAAAACTAAAAAAAGTCGTGTTTAAAATATAAATTTAAAATTTCGACAATACTCAAATTCAACTTAAACGATCATTTCCAAAAAAAAAAAAAAAAAAAAAAAAAAAAAAATTCAACTTGAAAGATCTCGATCAGTTAATCCAACCATAAAAACGATTGAAATATTTATGTTACTTTTATTTAAATAGTGATAAACGTGACATAATCTATTCCGTCCAAATTTTAAGTTTTAAACATTTACGATCCTTTCTTTAATACTTTCTCACAATACCACATTAAACTCTCTCTTTTTTCCTCGTCAACCGCTTTCTCACACGTCCACCTTCGCTCTCAATCTCTCTCTCTCCCTTTTCTTCTCTCTCTCTCTCTCTCTCTCTCTCTCTCTCTTTCCTTTTGTTATAAATGCCAACAAACGGAATGTTCTTGATTTTTGTAGTCTAATTAACATATGTTATTGACAATAGGTCCTCGAAGCTTACAGAAGGATTTTTAATATTAAGTATACTATATAACCTGCAATTTCAACAAACAGAAACAGCCAGAAACTGAACAAAAAGAAGAAGTTACAAAAACAAGAAAGAAAATTAAAGATGACGATTTTACTTGGTTCAGATTTAAAATTCTACGTCCAAGGCAGGGAATTTCTTCCCTAGTCTGAATCCACTATCTTGGTGTCTTTTACACTCAATCTCTCAGAACATAAGCAGCTTTGTACAACAAGAAGCAACTCTCAGTTTCTCACCAATTCTCAGGAAACATTCACTTCCCAAAACCCCAGTACAAAACCCAGAATTTCACCTATCTGTAAACTTTTATCTCAGAAAGATTACGAAAACGCTAATTAATTAAACAATTAGCTAAGACATCTATTTATACACAACTTGTACCAATCAGGTCTTGACAGGTCTTTTAATTAGTTCCACCACCTACTCTAAGCTGCAGTCTTAGCACAATGGTTATAGACCAACTTAAACTGCCTTAACCAATCAACTTGAGACACTTGTACTCCAGTCAACTACGTCAGAAGAAGCCTTAGCAAGTTCAAAGCTTCCGTGAACTTGCTAACTGGAATTACTTTAGTGAGCATATCAGCGGGAGTAATGTCTGTAGAAGCCTTCTAGAAATGATGTCTCTTACAAAATGTAGCCTCACATCGATATGCTTAAGTCCTTTTAATGAAATACACTGTTTTTAGTTTAGTGTATTGCACTTTGTGAATCACAATTTATAACCATAGAGCCTTGGACTAATCCCAAGTTCACTGACAAAACCTTTCGACCATAAAGCTTCCTTTACAGCATTTGTCAAATGTAATATACTCGGCTTCAGTTGATGATAATGCAACCACATGTTGCTGGCTGGATTTCCAGCTCACAGTTTTGCTTCCTAAAGTAAACACATAACCAAATAGTGATCTTCTTTTATCAAGATCTCCGGCAAAATCCGAATCACAATATCCAACCACTTTGTAAGTTGAATCTTCATCTTCATCTTCATTCCTGGTATAAACCAGTCTCAAACATGAAGTCCCTTTGAGATATCTCGAAAGCCATTTTGATGTCTACCAATGTGTTCTCCCTTGTTTGCTCATAAACCTGCTGATAAGATGTGATGCCCAGATTTCTCACATACTAGTTGGCCAATACATTGCATGATTTTATATTTATATGCATATGTTTGATATGTCATCAAGGTGCATGATCAGGTTGATAATGTGCATTTAGTGTTAAATGTGTATATTGTATTCATAAGTTATAGGTTTCCTTCAAGGTGAATCAGGTAAGTGGGAATGAAGGAAAAGAAGTTTAAGGATGATTTCATATAAAACTTGATAGGTAATGGAGCTCAAATATTTTAAAAGTACAAAAAACTGAGTAAAAACGGTCAACTTTAGATGTAACAGGAAGGTTTAGTATGCGTTTTATTGGGTGAATAGACCATAATATAGTAAGGGACATTATATAATGAGTATATAAGTGGGTAAGATTGATTACGAATGGTTGATGTGAGTTTCACATGAATTATAGGGTGAGACTACTTTAGAAATCCTAATTTGACACAATTTTCAACGTTTGGGCTTTCGAGCCTAGATTAGGGCTTTTGGCGGATATTGTTGCTTTAGAAGTTCATTAAGGCATGTTTTATAATGCATGGAAGGTTTTAAAAATATTGGTGTAAAGTTTTGATTATGAATGATTTAAGATTTGTAGATGATAACATACAAGAAATCGGTACGAGTACATACGCTTGATTTGGTAAGAAAAATGATAGGTTATGACTTAAGGTGTACTTGGGCTTTTTTATAAGTGTTTTACACTTGAAAGAAATAAGTTAGCTACTAGAAATTTGACACAAGGGCAGCTTAGGTGAGAGTACTTCATGGTGAAGTACTTAAGGTGGTTGCTAGGTTGTTTAAAAAGTTTGTTAAGCAAGTAGCTCAAGCTATCAGCCCTAAAAACTCTAAGTCCGACTCTCCAACCTCTGAAAACTCCATTTCCATTAAGGCTCAAGTGAGGATAAGAGAAATCTTTGGTGGTTTAGTAAGTTTTGGGTGCTTAATTGCAAGAAAACTCAAACAGGGCTAAGGTAAGCCACTGTTTAGGTATTCAGTACTGTTTCGTTCTGTTCAGGGGGTTTTCCTTTGAATTTGACTATAATATTTGAACCACATGGTCTCTTATATGTCCGGAGGATCTCCATAAAAGGGTATAATCAAATTCCATAGGAAAGTGGTGGTTTGAGGTTCATTTGTGGAAGCTATCCAGAAACAGGACTGTTTCAAAACCGGTTCAGGTTTTGTGACATCCCTTTTATACCATCTCCTTCCAAGCCTTTCTTACTATTAATCCTAAGGGTGTGCCACAATAACTAACCTTCACTTGTCACTTATGTGAAAACTATGGTGTTTTAATTTTTGTTTCCTAATACTGCAATATGACCCCTAAATACGAAAATTCTTACAATCTTGCCCCCCAAAGCCTTGCAATTTAATCCTTAAATTCCTTTGTCATTTCTCTTACAATTCCTTCATACAAAATTAATACAAAAGTTTAAGCCCGAAAATCGGGACGTTACAATTCCCTATAACATATAAAAGTTTCGTCCTCGAAACTTAAAACAGAACCGGGAAGTTCTTTCTCATATCCTCTTCTAACTCCCAAGTTGCTTCTTCGACTGTATGATTTCTCCAAAGGACCTTCACAAGTGGGATGGTCTTGTTCTGCAATTCCTTCTTTTTTCTGTCCAGAATTTTTATAGGTTGTTCTTGATAAGATAGTTCTGGATCCACGCCTATCGTTTCATAACTCAACACATGAGATGGTTCCCACAAATATTTCCATAGCATGGACACATGGAACACATCATGCACTCCAGACAGCCTCGGTGGAAGGGCTAGTCTATATGCAGCTTCTCCTATGCGCTTAATAATCTCAAAGGGCTCAATGTACCTAGGGCTTAATTTACCCTTCTTTCCAAATCTCATTACTCCTCGAACTGGTGCAACTTTCAGAAATACCTTGTCGCATATTCCAAATTCCAGTGGTCATTGTCTTCTATCCACATACTTCTTTTGTCGATCTTGAGAGACTTTCAATCTTTCTTTGATTTTCTTGATAACTTCATTGGCTTGGTCCACAAGTTCTGGACCAAAATATCCGCGCTCTCCTGCTTCATGCTAGTGTATCGGTGAACGACATCTACGACCATACAAAACTTCATACGGAGCAGCTTTGATAGACTCCTGGTAGCTGTTATTATAAGAAAACTCAATCAGAGGAAGATATCTACTCCACGATCCCTGGAAGTCTAACACGCAAGCTCTTAACATGTCTTCCAAGGTCTGATTAGTACGTTCCGTTTGACCGTCTATCTGAGGATGCATCGCGGTACTGAACTTCAATCTTGTCCCAAGGCCTTCTTGTAACTTCTTCCAGAATGTCGATGTTGTTGGAAAATTAATGGCATCGAGTGCGCAACGGAATTTAAAAATTTTAATCAACGTCAAAGCCAAACAAGAACATGTTCATGATGCTATATAACATAAATACTAAAGATCTAAAACATACCTTTTGAGATTTCAGGAAACTACACGTCTGACAGATCTAAGCGTTCCAAATAGCAACCGGAAGAGCCTCAACCAACTGGTCTTCTTTGCTATTCTCGTTTCCACAATCGGTGTGCGGGTGGGCACACGTCGTTTAATCTCCTCTAGGTATTCTTGATCTCCTTCCAATCATAAGAGAGCCAAATAAAAAATTATTCTTGAGAATTAAACAATTTTTCCTCTCAGGAATCTTTTATCAATAGCCTCCAAAAAGTCTCTCAAGTGATCTCATGAGTAATGTGACTTAATAGGCTATTTATAGTGTTTAGGAAGTCATACTTCCGTAACAATTAGGTTTCCCAAAGTTCTAATCGCATCCAGAGTCAATTTTGCCATGTCATCATGCATTTTACGTTACAACCGGTCGACCGGTGACAGAGACGTTATAACTCACCGGTCAACCTGTCTTCACTAACC
>NW_010361271.1:143250-150351 GCF_000414095.1 Morus notabilis | reverse complement strand
AAGTCAAGTATACAGGTTCATCATCCATCTCAGGATTAAGATGACAACATATAATTCGTCAAAAGTGAATTTTTTTATTCAAACAGAATTATTAATTAAAACAATTCAACTTTGGTCCGATCCAATATAGATTTCACCATTAGAAACTATATCAATGTCTCCACCCATGGAGTCCCACCTCCGACGACCAAGACAAGCCATCTCCGTTAGGAAGTAGACAACATAACAATCTTAACATGAATAAAGCGCCCAACTTTATTCCCTCGATTGTGGATCATAAGATTTAGACTATCATCTTTAGATTCTTGTCTTCCGCATGTTCTTCACATTACATGCATGACCTAAAGATTTAGAATGACAGTCTTAGACTTTCAGTTTGCTTATCATACATTCAACTATTATGAACATAAAGAGGACAATTCATAGAAATATAAAATAAACAAATCTTTATTAATAGTCAAAATATCTCAAAGAATATTGTTACATTTATTCCTAAGGGCATAAACGCTAACAGATGTAAATCTACTATCTCTGTCTGAAACTATGGAAGATGGGACTCCATGTAATCTCACTATCTCTTGTATGTATATCTCTATTAGCTTATCAACTATATAAGTTGTTCTCACTGGTAGGAAGTGAGCTGATTTGGTCATTCTATCCACTATGACCTAAATTAAATCATGTCCCTTCACGGTCCTCGGTAACCCTGAAACAAAATCCATGACAATTTGTTCCCACTTCCATTTTGGAATCTCCAGTGGTTGCAATAATCCACCAGGTTTTTGGTGCTCAGCTTTCACTTGTTGGCAAATTAAACATTTAGCAACATACTCCACCACATCTTTCTTCATTCCAGGCCACCAAAAGTAATTTCTCAGGTCTTAATAGATCTTCATTGTACCATGATGTACCGAATACGGCGTATTATGAGCTTCATACAAAATCTGCCGTTTAATTTCTTCATCGTTGGGAACACACAATTAACCTTTAAATCCCAACACACCATCTTCCGAGATTTGAAAATTCAGTCGCCTATCCTTTATGACTTCATGCTTCAATTGTTCAATTAGAGGGTCTAAATGTTGTTTACTTTTAATCTCTTCCCTGATCATCGGTTGCAAAGATAGCATAGATAATTGTCCCACCACAAACTCCATTTCTAATTTATTCAAATCATTTCTCAACAGACCTGGTATTCGAGGCAAAGTAACCAAACTGGCCACTCTCTTCCTACTTAAAGCATCAGCGACTTTATTCGCCTTACCTGGATGGTAATGGATATCACAATCATAATCATTTACAAATTCCAACCATCTTCGTTGCCTCATGTTCAATTCCTTCTGCGTAAAGATGTACTTCAGACTCTTATGGTCTGTGTAGATGTCACAGTGTACTTCATATAGATAGTGTCTCCATATTTTCAACGCAAACACCACAGCGGCTAACTCAAGGTCATGCGTCGGATCATTCTTCTCATAGTCCTTCAATTGCCGAGAAGCATAGGCAATCACCTTTCTATGTTGCATTAATACTGCTCCCAAACCTAGCCCAGAGGCATCACTATATATTACAAATCCTTCACTACCCGAAGGAATAGCCAAAATTGGAGCTGAAGTTAATTGCTTCTTCAATTCTTGAAAGCATTCCTCGCATTTGTTTGTCCACTCAAACTTGACGTTCTTACGAGTGAGTTGAGTCAAAGGTTGCGCAACTCTCGAGAATCCTTCGACGAAGCGTCGGTAATACCCTGCTAATCTGAGAAAACTACGAATTTCAGTGGCATTATTCGGCCTCTTCCATTGACTCACAGCTTCCACCTTAGATGGATCCATTGAAATTCCTTCCCTTGAGACCATATGTCTAAGAAATGACACTTCCTCCAACCAAAACTCACATTTCTTGAACTTGGCGTACAATTTCTTCTCTTGTAACCTTTGTAACACCAATCGCAGGTGTACCTCATGCTCTTGCTTTGTTCACGAATACACTAGTATATCATCAATGAATACGATCACGAATTTATTGAGATATTCTTCAAATACTCTATTCATGAGATCCATGAACGCTGCTGGGGCATTAGTCAATCCAAATGGCATTACCAGAAACTCATAGTGGCCATATCTAGTTCGGAATGCTATCTTGGGAATGTCCTCTTCTTGAACTTTCAACTGATGGTACCCCGATCTCAAGTCAATCTTCGAGAAGACTACCACACCCTGGAGTTGATCAAACAAATCATCAATCCTCGGCAGATGATACTTGTTCTTTATGGTAACCTTATTCAGCTCTCGATAATTAATGCACATCCTCATTGTGCCATCCTTCTTCTTAACGAACAACACCGGTGCTCCCTAAGGTGAATAACTTGGCCTAATAAACTTTTTATCCAACAATTCTTGCAATTGTGTCTTTAATTCCTTCAGTTCCGCTGGGGCCATACGATATGGAGCTTTAGAAATCAGCGTAGTTCCAGGTAATAACTCAATTACAAACTCCAACTCCCGATTTGGTGGCAGACCAGGTAAATCCTCCGGAAAAACATTCAAGAAATCTTGAACCACTCGAACATCTTTAGGCTCAAGCGTTACTTCCCGCATCGTGTCTATAATATTATCTAGATATCCAACACAACCATTAGCTAGCATTTTATAAGCCTTCATAGCTGATATGATTGGTAATTTCTATTTGCGGGAGGTTCCACGGAACTCGAATGCTTCTCTCTCTCCTGGGGCCAATAAGATCACTTTCTTCTTTTTACAGTCTATCACAGCATTATACCATGTTAGCCAGTCCATCCCTAATATAACATCATAATCATACATCTCTAGTATGATTAGATTGGCATACAATTCTCTACCACAAATGACAATAGGCACTGCTCTAAGCCAATATTGAAACTTTAAACTATCTCATGAAGGTTAAAACACTCTACATACCTCCCCTAGCATATCTGGCGTTCTCCCTAACTTTCTAGCAAAGCTCACAGCAATGAAAGAGTGAGATGCACATGAGTCTATTAATGCATATGCAGTAGTATCGACCATTGAGAGCTGACCTGAAACAACTTCAGATGGTCCAGCCTCTGCTTCACCTTGAGTCAAGGTAAACACTCGAGCATTTGTCTTCTGTTGATTTCCACCTCGTCCTCCTCTGCTTCCAAAATTCCCTCTTTGTTGGAAATTCCCTCGGTTGTTAAAGCGAGACCAAGGATTAGAATTGGTATCACACTCCTTGGTCCTTAATTGAGCCTGTCTTTTTTCAACATTTTCCCACATTTCTTACCGAATCGCTCGCTCAACAGCTCCTGTATAGGTGCGTGGCACCATCTCACCAGCATCCACTAACTTTGCCAAATCCGACCTTAGACCTTTCATAAACCTCATTTTTCTCTCATTTTCCATTGTTACCAATTCGGGTGCAAATCTTGACAATTGGTCAAACTTTTGCGTATATTCAATCACGGTAGAATTCCCTTGCTTTAACTCTTGAAACTCGTCCATTTTTGCATCCAGAGTGTTATCGTTGTAGTATTTGGAGTTGAACAGCTCCAAAAATCCCGTCCAGGTCAGAGTATTCACATCTATGATCCTCTTAACAACGTCCCACCAACTTCTCGCATTGTTCTTCATTTGATACACCACACATGCCACTTTTTCCTGATCTATCAACCTCATGAAATCACAATTATTCTCAAGACTACACCTCCATTCTTCGATAATTAATGGATCAGTGTCCCCCTCAAATGTCGGAGGTTGTTGCTTTCTAAATCACTCATACACTGGCTCTCCCACTTGAGCCTCAATCTGATCTCATGCCGGTTGCAGTGGTAGTGGCGGTTGTTGTTGTTGCGGCGGTGGATTCATGTTGGCCTCCATTTGTTCCATGAAGGCATTAAGTCTCTCGTTCTGCTGACGAATTTGCTCCGCTTGCAGCCTTACTGCTTCCTGTAATCCTGCTATCTCATCCACTTCTGCCCCAGCATGAGGCACTTCAGGAGCCTCATTTCTAAGTTCATTACCATCTCCCTGACGAGCTGGTAACGATTGCTCTCGTCGAAGAATCTTACGAGGTCTTCCACGTGCCATTTATTTTAATATACTGGTGTGTGTGTGCGCTATTCCTACATGCACATCATTTATCAAGCATTCACTCTTAGTCAATAATTATTAAATACTCATTTCTTGATCAAAATAGTATTACTCAGAATAACATTATTCTAAACATCTATACAACACCTAGATCGAAGTTCAACACAATACATATTTATCATCCACGATTATTTATAATATATCACAAATTCCATCTCTAAATTCCTAGCTATTCAGTGTCACTATCGGTGAAACTTTCAAGCTTTCTTCTCTCCCAGAGAGAACCTCCCAAGTTTTGGCTAAACTATGTTTCTATTGCAAACCGAAACCTATTCCATTTCATCTCTTTCATTGTTTCATCTTAGGAAATCTCCCACCAAACGGCTGGGTATTCCCTTAAATACATAGCCTCTATCCTTGCCCTAAACTTGTGGGGAATGTTGTGCACACAAAAAATTATGGCCATCTGAGTGGTCCAATTTTCCACTATTATAGTGTTCTCCTCATCTGAGAACGTCAGAGGTTTCGCCACCTTAACCATGTTTCCGTAGTATGTCACTTCACTAGTTGTTATTCGAGATCCACTAGTTACTTCAGTATTTGATTGTCGGCTCGATTGAGCTTCTACTTGTCTATGACTTGGCTCAGATATAAGGCAACTATTTCTTTAACCTATGCACATTAGATTTTCAGGAATCATATACTCATAAACATAAAATTCACGAAATAGACAACTTACAGTGAGCAGTCTTGCCGTCTTCGTGACTTGTACATATGGAGTTGTCTACAAAAATGACTAAACTCTAGCTCTGATACCACCAATTGTGACATCCCTTTTATACCATCTCCTTCCAAGCCTTTCTTACTATTAATCCTAAGGGCGTGCCACAATAACTAACCTTCACCTGTCACTTATGTGAAAACTATGGTGTTTCAATTTTTTTTCCCTAATACTGTAATATGACCCCTAAATACGAAAATTCTTACAATCTTGCCCCCCCAAAGCCTTGCAATTTAATCCTTAAATTCCTTTGTCATTTCTCTTACAATTCCTTCATACAAAATTAATACAAAAGTTTAAGCCCGAAAACCGGGACGTTACAGGTTTGTACGTGGTTAACTAGGCTAGGAAGCTTGTTTTGATATGAATTTCTTAGGGTAGGCTCATTTATATGTTAACTAAATGCCACTAACACAGTTTTTGCAAATTTAATTTGATTTGGGAGTTATAACCTAAAACCCGAGGCTAGTCCAGTTTGTGGTATTGGAATAATTTGTGGTTTCAAGATGTTTTGTGAATTTAAATTTGTTTAAGGTTCAAAACATGTGTTTTATGCTTTAGGGAGTGTTAAAATGAAGGAGAAGCTCTGCCAAAATTTTTAGAAAAAAATTTGACTTAATTTGGATAAAAAATGAGGGAGATAGGCCATATTTTGGTGCTGCCCGTGC
Organism: Morus notabilis; assembly: GCF_000414095.1. Classification (NCBI taxonomy): domain Eukaryota; kingdom Viridiplantae; phylum Streptophyta; class Magnoliopsida; order Rosales; family Moraceae; genus Morus; species Morus notabilis. Next base: position 144,814 of record NW_010361271.1, on the reverse strand, counting down.
ACCAAGCCACACCAGGCACACGCCTGGGCCTAGTGGGGGCGCGCTGCAGGCCACACGGGCATGCCCGTGAGCGCACAGGCAGGCCAGGGGTGCCCAGCCAGGTACGCCCTTGGGGCTGCTTGGCCAGGCCACGACCTGACGAGGCCAAATGGCCTAGTCAAGGGTTTTCAGGGCCCCGGAGTCCCTTTTTGGTGCTGTTTCTTGCATCTAAGTCCTGTAAACCCCTATTTTTTTATGCTTGTCACTTAAAATAATTATTTAAAATATTATTTTAATTATTTAAATATTTAAAAAAATTAGTAAAAATTAGGAAAATGAGCTCCTTAATACATAATTGTTAGTGATTGTTGGTCGGGTGATAATGTTAGTTAAAATACTCAATGTTTCAGACGAGTGGAATACTAGATTCCCTGAAAGGATGCCAGAGAGCCTTAATATCAGTTCTAAGGCTCGAGGCAAGTAGAATATCACCTGTGTCACCATAAAAGTCGTGCATATGCTATGTGATTCAAAGTTATGATATGTGAGTATACGAGACATGTGTTATTAATGTTAGCATAACCATGCATACATGACATGATGTAAAGATATGTTGTTGGTAGCCGAATCGAATTCGGATGCGGAAGCATGGCAGGAGGCGGATCGTGTATAACAAAGATTTTCATAAAACCTTTGAGATACTCTATAGATTATATTAATTTATGCACGAATAAATTAATCCCATTAATTCATATATTAAGAAGTCAATTAAGAATAAATACCTAGCGCCGATTAGGTCGATAACTTGAGTTCTTTGACAACGAACGATCCTTGCTCCAAGCTTTGTGTTTAGAAAACTAAAGTCTTCCACATCAATTCCTTGATTCCACGTAGACGTGTGTGTGGGCACACGTGAGACAAAATAGGTTTCAATAACACTCGAATTTCCACAAACACCAATGCATGCACGATGTGGAATTTTTTTTGAGAAAAATTTTTCCTTTCTTTCCCCTATGAGAAATTTCGGCCACACTCAATAATTAGGGCAGAAAATTGTTTTCAAAAATTGTCTACACAATTTTCTATCATTCTCATATTTAAAGAGTAGAAGTCAAACTTCAAAAATGAATCAAATCTCTATCTCATCCCTTAAGTGGTCGGCCATGTAGGGTTTCTATCCCTAGTGTGTGGCGCCAATACTAGATAGGGAAGGAAGAGAAAATCATTCTTTATCCTGTAGTCCAATTTTAATTCAAATTCAAATTCGAATTTAAGTCAAACTTAAATTAATTTAAATTCTAAATTGAACAACTTATTAAATAAGTTTAAAAGGATAAATTTAAATTATGTTCACAATTCAAATTCAAATTTAAATAATCACATTATTTAAATAATAATTAATTCTCAATTAATTATTTTCGAGTGTTTAATTTTAGAATTCCGTAATTCTAAAATTTCTATTTTGCCCCCTATGTCTGGTAGAATTACAAGGACAACGCGAGAACTAATAGACCTATAATCCCGAGCTCCAATAAAATTAATAATTAATTAAACACTTTAATTAATTAATTAATTCTATTAATTC
>NW_010361271.1:133558-143034 GCF_000414095.1 Morus notabilis | reverse complement strand
CGGCTACCTATTTCATCATGTCTCCAAAATACAAGGAATAAGATTTAGGGTCTCGAAATTCGTACCGAGTAAATCAAAAGACACAAATCCATAAATAGGAGTTTGTTAAGAACTCAGGATTAAGATCATTCTATATATGACCATCGGTAGACTCAATTAGAATTTCTATACTTAACAGAAATTATTAGAAATTCATATTGTGTCTGTGTCCTTGTACCACATAATCTTATTATGCGTAATACACTTATTCAATATCACACCATATTAACAGTGCGGATAACTGTCACGTCCCCCAAACGAGATGGGTGACATGGAGCTCGATTATGGGTTAATAGAGTAGATTCCCAAACGAGCCGTACTTGACTGAAGTAAAATATAAATAAATTATAAAATCTCGAGCCTCTGACAACACACAGGGCTCCACCTACAGGACATACAATATCGTACATACATGCACATGTAAATAATCATTACAACAGACATCAACCACAATCTAGTTAATCCAAATATTTCTAGAGTTTACAGAATTCTCAATTCCTTACATTTTGTTCCAGAGGATGACCATAATCCTCACTTGATTCCAACAACAACACAACTCAGCTGCTCCGTAGCAAATATCCAGCTACTGTGCACCGCTCCTAGAATCTCCTGGGAAGGGTTTAACACATTTAAAACATAAAACGTGAACGAAAGGCCCAGTATGATATAATTTGAAATGACTTAAAGGTAAATGAATATATAGATGTGCGAGTAAATAAATAAATGGGTAAATGAATAAATAGACATTCAGTTCCAACAGACAGTCAGAACCTCACATCCTTTTTCTCAAAGGAAATATAACTGAAAATAACTGTATTACAGGCTAAAGCAAGTAATTAGTATAAATTACTTACCTAACCAAGTGCCTCGCCTACCCGAACTGAGTTTCAGGTTCTGCCCTCGAGGATGCACCATCTGCATCCTATCTAGGCTTACAGCAATAGACTCTCTTACCAGTTCACAAGATCTCTTAGTTTAAGAGATCATTCATTAACTTTCTGAAATCGTTATTATGACCCCACGAACTACTCAAGCCGCGGGCCCCATGACTGGGCAAGCCATGAGGTTCCATGACTGGACAAGCTATGGATTCCATGGACAGGACAATCCATGGATTCCATAAACTGCACAAGCCATGGTTTTTAAAGAGTTTTTCTTTCGCACACCAACCCCTTTCTTTTAAAACATTTCTAAGGCCGAAATCCTTTTTGAAAACAAGCTCACAAGGAAAAGGGATAGAAATCCTAACTCACACTATCAAACCTGGGACTAGCATTGCCTTTTCCGGCTTCCGCTTCCTCAAGCCCCTTCAGTCTGAATCCTCAGCGATCACTGATGCAAGACAACACTTTAGAATTAATTCTCATTCCTAAAGCAATCCAATCTCAATTTCCAACCAAGATTTCCTATTAGTGTGCCCTAATCCATTTTCATGTTTTAAATGATCATTCCAAGGGTTTTTAATCTCAAAACAAGGATTAAAGATGTTAATCCATTCATCTCAAGTCCCTAAATGAAGCTAATTTGGGTTCTCCCCGAAAACATGGGTCAAAACAGTAATTTCAGGCCAAACAGGGTCAAACCCCGTGTCAACCGGTCGACCGGTGACAGAATAGTGCATTACCACCGGTCGACCGGTGGTGTGCACTCCGGTCGACTGGACAAGTCGACTGGTCAGGCCAATGCAATCCGGTCGACCGGTTACCACGTGATCCGGTCGACCAGACCGGTCGACTGGTGGCACCAGCTGCGCGAGAGAAGCTCATGGAAACCAGTCCAAAGACCTGCAATCTCAGTCCCAAATTGAAATATTTCAAAGGAAAACCACTAAATCCAGGTTCTAGGTCCTAAAACAAGTCCAAAGAACCTAAGATTTCCAATTTCTATCCTAGTTTTACTCAAAATCCGTAAAGATTCGTTTCGAACCAAAAATAAGTTTTAAAATTCAAAAATTTGAGATTCAAGAGAGGTTCTTTCAGTAATATTGCCTCCAATCCTTCTCTTGACGTTGAAAACTTCTTTAAATCTTTCATTGGTTCGAATCCGGTTCGATTTGAGACAAAAACGAGGGAGAGAGAGTGTGTGTGATTGAACGAGGGAGTGAGAGTGTGTGAGAGGGAGAGAGTGCATGGGAAGGAAAAGGAAAGAAAGAAAAGGAAAAAAAAAAGAAAAAGAAATGGATAGGTGTTACAAAATTTAAAAGGCAGTCCAAAAATGTGCCCATACACACTTCTGGGTTAAAATATAACTACTGTGAAAATTTAAATACCTTGGAACTGTTTAAATTACACGTCAGAAACATTTATTAATCAAAACTCAATTAATTAAATCAGATTAGGCACACTAATAATCTCAATTACCTTAATTAATCTCAATTAATTCTTCAGGGTGTTACAGCTCCACCCCCATTAGGTAATTTCATCCCCGAAATTAAGGCCTACCTCAAAGTGTAAACAGATGCGGATACTTCTCCTGCATCGTCGTTTCAAGCTCCCATGTCACTTCCTCAACTGGTTACGCCCAAACGTGTACAAAAACAAGCGGTCAATTGTAGTACAATTTGAACGGTTGATCCCACGAGTAGGTGTTAAATTGAACAAGAAACGACTAGCAAATAAAAAGTGTTAGGAAAATAAGTAATCAAACAAAGAAAAGAAATGAGTGTTTTTGATGATTTTTTGAACAATTTAAAATGGAGAAAACTCAAAAATAAAAAGTGGTAAGGCATTGAGAATCCTCCATATGCTTTGTTCACCTATTTGGATTTTGATTCATAAATTGACTCAATTGAAAGTTTCACATCCCAAACAATCAATCGGAAAATAAATATTTGAAGAACATATGAATTAAAAATATATTCGAGTAAATAAAGTTCTAACGTTTAGAACTAGGAAAAATTATCTTATGAGAAATCTAAAAGCGACAATATACCGTTGGCAATATTGCAGTAAAAGAATACTCATAAAACAATACCTATCAATATATAATATAATACAACAATCACATAAAAAGAGCTTGACTAGATTTATATAAAAGTTGACAATAAAATATATTGATAAGAGGAAGAAATATGGTAAAAGAAAATTATTTACTCAAATGTATAAAACTTACAAACCATTGGAGAATCAAAATCCAAATAAGTTCACTACACATATAGGATCATCTCTAGCCTCACCTAAATACTCTAGCCTAGCTTGCACATAATTCCCATAAAATTCTAAAAAGAAAGTATGAGAATAAGAACAAGAAAATAAAAGAAAATGTGTGAGAATTTAGGCTCTAAAATCAACAACCTAACACACTTAACAAAAGCCCTATTTATAGAGTTTTGGGCATGGAAAAATGTTGCAATCAGCAACAAGAAGAAGATGGACGTTTTCTAATTAATTTGGGTTTTACAATGCTTTATTTTGGAAGTAAAGGCTGATAATGGGGGAGAAAAACCATCAAAACGAACACAAACGCATCTGGCTAAAGAATCCCAGCGGGTGGGACACGTGTCGCGCGACGAGAGGCTGAGAGGAGTAAGTGGCCGACATCTGGGTCCCATATGGACAGGTGGCGCAAGTGGATTCACGGACAGGGAAGAAGTACTGCACAGCTGGGCCCACACGGAGGAAGACTTGACGTGCGTTTGAGAGAAACTCGCCCAGGGGAAAAGGCTGTGCGCGCCAAGCACGCGTATGCGCGGGGAAGTGCTAGGCCCCACAGGACGCGTGGCGGAGGATGGTTGGAGAGCTTCTAGACCGCGGGACCCACGCGAAAATTGGATGGAAAATGCTTGACGCGCGCGTGAGAAGGACTCGCCCGGGGAGGAAGGCCGTGCGCGCATGCGAGCCGGTGCAGCTGGGGCCTATTGATCTGCGACGCGACAGAGAGCGACACGTGGCAGCGCGGGGAAACTCGCGCGGCTCGGCTCCAATCGGCTCAGTTCAGCGGACGGCTGGCTGAAAGGCTGATGGGCTTCTCTTGTTTTCTTTATAGTTTTGGCCCAAGTGTCTTATTTTCCTATAAAACAAAAAAATTAAATTAAAATAAAATACTTTCACAAAATTTTAATTCCACGAAAATATTTAATTAAAACTTAATTTATTTAGCAATTATGAACAATTTAGGTGCATATTCATGCACTTATCACAACCCCCAACCAGCTTATTGCTAGTCCTTAGCAATTCAAGCGAAAGAAAAATCATGTCAAGCTGAAAATTCAAATCGAAACTAGCAAAATCACCTAAGCAATCAAACAAAACATTAGTAAGTCATCAGAAAATGCGTGTGCACCAGAGTCGTGTGTGTGTGCACCAAACCGTATCCCTCTTACCACAGTCCATAACACAAATAGCATCGAAAAACTCACCAAGAAAAAGTCTCAACTCCATTTACCTCACGGGTGTCGGAAATATTTTAATGCAAAGGGTTTTCACTCATGGAGTTGGAAGTCAATCAATCAACGCTCAAGTGAGAGAATGTAATTTAAGGACAAGCTAATAAACAAACATTGATCAAATGATAGGCAAATTAAATATCTGGAACAATCCATCACTCAAACCGTAAACAAACTTTCAGGATTTCATTCTGGTCAAAAGGAAGATCTCATAAACAAAGAAAGAGCCGAAAAATACAAACAAATATACACAAACTTTTTTTTTGTTTTTATGATTTTTTTCCTTTTCTTTTTTTTTAAGGCAAGAGACACCATGCATTTGATGAAGTTGACGTAGTAAGGCATTCTTTTGACTAGTTGCTATGTGGCACAAGACGTGAGTTCAACCAAACTACGTAAACATTGATGATAAATGATGCTCTTGCTCTTTTTTTTTTATAGAAGAAATACAAAAGAAAAATGATAAATATCTACAACACATGGCTCAATTCTAAAAATTATTCCTAACCAGAAATCATCCTTCAAGCAAATGTCACAAGTCAAGCAATGGTGCTCCGTTAATGAATCAACCAACTTAAAAGATCAATGAAAGTTCAAAAAGCTATTTTCTCAACTCTCACAACTCACCAAAAATGAAAAACTTAAACTCGGGAATCTTTCTCAACTAAATGTGTTAACAACCATCTTACCACAAGGTCTGGCATGTGCTCAAAAATAACTCTGGAAATCATTTCTTGGTAACTAAGATAGCAAAAACTGACTCAAACTGAACATTTTGAAATCATACTCAGATAATCTCGCAAAAATTTTGATCCAAAATAACAACAAGACAAAAATTAATCTCACGCATGAATATGCTCACCACCCCAACCAAAAATCAGACAGTGTCTTCAATGTCTAAAAAAATATGCAATATGAAGAAAATAAGGAAAGAGAACACCTGGATGATGAACATTGAAACACAGCTGAGCCTCCTGAACTGAATCTCCAAAACACTCAAACAAATATAAAATCACACAAAACAAACTGAAAATAAAAGCACACAAAACACACCAAACGAAACAAAGAAAAAAAAATATGATACAAAAGGGTCGGAAGCAAACTTGTCAAGTTTGGTAAACCAGAGCCTTGAGAATGATCTCTTCAGCCTGGCTCACACACTCAATGTAATGCTTCAGTCTCTGGCCATTGACTCTGAATACTCTCCCATCGCTCGGGTCCTCGACCTCGACAGCACCGTTGGGAAAAACATGTTTCACCACAAATGGACCAGTCTACCGCGATCTCAACTTACCTGGGTGGAGATACAAACAGGAGTCATAAAGATGCACCCGCTGATTCAGCTCAAAATTCTTTCTCAGGATTTGCTTGTCATGAGCCGCTTTCATATTTGCCTTGTAGATCCTGGAATTGTCGTAAGCATCATTTATTAGCTCCTTAATCTCAGACAATTGAAGCTTTCTTTGAATACCTGCAGCATTGAGATCAAAGTTAATGGCCTTGACGGCCTAATAAGCTTTATGTTCGAGCTCGACAGGTAAATGACAGGCTTTCCCAAAGACAAGCCTATAGGGAGACATCCTAAGAGGGGATTTGTAAGCAGTGCGGTATACCTAAAGAGCGTCAAGAAGACGTAAGGACCAATCCTTGCGGTCGGAGTTTACCGTCTTTTCCAGAATTTACTTGATCTCCCTATTCGCCAACTTAGCTTGGCCATTCGTTTGTGGATGATAGGCAATAGCAACCTTATGAAGCACACCGTACTTGTGCATAAGAGACTCAAATGAACGGTTGCAGAAATGAGTGCCTTAATCACTGATGATAGCACGTGGAGTGTCAAATCTAGATAACACATTCTCCTTCAAGAACTTAACAACTGTTGTATTATCATTGGTTCGACACGGCACGGCTTCAACCTATTTAGAAACGTAATCCACAGTGAGGAGGATGTAAAGGTACCCAGAAGAAGGCAGAAATGGTCCCATAAAGTCGATCCCCCAACAATCGAATATTTCTATCGTGAGAATCGGGTTCAAAGGCATCATTTGGCGGCGGGACAAAGCACCTAACTTCTAGCACCGGACACAGGAACGACAAAATTAATTAGTGTCCTTGAACAAAGTAGGCCAATAAAGACCACACTGTAAGATTTTTGTGGCTGTCTTTTTCACAGAAAAATGACCACTACATGTATCGTTATGGCAGAAGTTCATAACACTAGTAATCTCATCATCAGGAATGCATTATCTCATGATTTGGTCGGGACAGTACTTGAAAAGATATGGATCATTCCAATAGAAGTTTCGCACTTCGACCAAGAACTTGCGTTTATCTTGTGCATTCCAAATAGAAGGAAGTTTGCTCGTCACCAAGTAATTTACGATATGAGCGTACCAAAGCAGCTTAGTGACGGTGAAAATATTTTCATCGGGGAAGTTATCGCGGATGGCAGGGCCATCGGCAGGATCATTGAACTCGAGTCAAGACAGATGGTCGGCAATGACATTTTCGACACCTTTCTTGTCCTTGATGGTCAAGTCAAATTCCTGCAATAGAAGGATCCACCTAATTAATCGCGCCTTAGCATTCTTTTTGGAAAGGAGATACTTGAGGGCGGCATGATCTGTAAAGACAGTGATAGGTGAACCGATCAGATATGCACGGAACTTGTCAAGTGCAAAGACCACAGCGAGCAACTCTTTCTCAGTGGTTGAGTAATTCATTTGAGCATTATTTAGAGTTCAACTCGCGTAATACACAACAAAGGACTTCCCTTCCCTTCGTTGACCAAGGACTGCCCCCACAGCATAATCACTTGCGTCACACATGATCTCAAATGGTAAGCTCCAATCTGGTGACTAAATGATGGGGGCAGAAGTCAACTTCGCCACAAGCGTTCGGAAAGAATCCTCACACTTTTGTGTCCAATCGAACACGGTGTCTTTGGCCAGGAGGTTACAAAGCGGACGAGAAATTGCTGAAAAGTTTTGTATGAACCTCCTGTAAACATCAGCATGCCCCAGAAAAGACCGAATGTCTTTAACCGTCTTGGGGGTGGGCAACTTGAGATAAGTTCAATTTTGGACTGATCAACCTCAATCCCTCTTTTAGAAACAACATGCCCCAAGACTATGCCAGATTGCACCATGAAATGACACTTCTCCCAGTTAAGCACGAGACCCTTCTCTTCACATCTAGTCAGAACAGCTTCTAAGTTGAGAAGGCACGAGTCGAAGGAGTCACCGAAGACGATCAAATCATCCATGAACACTTCCATACACTTCTCGACCATGTCGCTAGAAATGCTCATCATGCACCTCTGGAAGGTGGCTGGTGCATTACACAATCCAAATGGCATACGCCGAAAAGCATAAGTACCAAAAGGACAAGTAAAAGTAGTCTTATCCTGATCCTCTAATGCGATCTCGATCTGATAATAGCCTGAGTAGCCATCAAGAAAGTAATAGTAAGGATGACTAGCCACACGTTCTAGGATTTGGTCGATGAATGGAAGCGGAAAGTGATCCTTGCGGGTGGCGGCGTTCAGCTTTTGATAGTCAATACACATTCGCCAACCCGTCACAGTCCTTGTGGGAACAAGAGCCCCTTTCTCATTCTCCACCACTGTCACCCCCGCTTTCTTGGGAACCACCTGAGTTGGACTACCCCATTTGCTATCAGTGACCGGATAGATAATACTAGCATCAAGAAGCTTCAAGACCTCATTTTTCATGACCTCTTTCATCGTCGGGTTTAGTCTCCTTTGGGGATCCCTTCGTGGATTAACCCCGTCTTCCAAGTTGATGTGATGAGAGCAAATTAAGGGGCTAATACCCTTAATGTCAGCAATCATCCAACCTAATGCCGATTTGTGTTCACGCAGCATGTCAACTAATCGCTGCTCTTGAAATGCATCAAGTTTATGTTGGTTCCCAAATCAAATTCGGGTACGGAAGCGTGGGGAGAGGCGAATTGTGTATAACAAAAATTTCAGAAAAACTTTTGAGATACTCTATAGATTATATTAATTTATGCGCGAATAAATTAATTGCATTAATTTACATTAACAACTCAATCCGAAAAAATACCTGGAAGCCGACTCGGATGATAACTTGAGCTCTTTGACCACGAACAATCCTTACTCCAAGTTTGTGTTTAGAATACCAAAGTCTTCCACGTCAATTCCTTGATTTCATGTAGACGTGTGTGTGGGCACACGTGAGACAAAACATGTTTCTTAAACAATCGAATTTCCACAAACACCAACGCATGCACGATGTGGAATTTTTGGAGAAAAATATTTTTGCTCTATTTTTTTCCTTGAGAAATTCGGCCACCACTGATTTTAGGGCTGAAAAATGTTTCAAAAATTGTGCCCACAATTTTCTATCATTCTCATATTTAAAGAGTAGAAGTCAAACTTCAAAACAGAATCAAATCCATATCTCCAATTTTGAATTTAGAACAGAAAATCCATTCCCTTTATCCATTAGGTGGCCGGCCACATCATTAGGGTTTTACCCTGTGTGTGGCGCCAATAACAGATAGGGAAGGAAGAGATTTTATCCTTTATCCAGTAGTCCAATTTTAATTCAAATTCAAATTCGAATTTAAGTCAAACTTAAATTAATTTGAATTCTAAATTGAACAACTTATCAAATAAGTTTAAATGGATAAAACTAGATGTGTTCAAATTCAAATTTAAATAATCACATTATTTAAATAATAATTAATTCTTAATTAATTATTTTTTGAGTATTCAATTTTAGAATTTCGTAATTCTAAAATTCTCATTTTGCCTTTTGTGTCCGGTAGAATTACAAGGACGACGCGGGGACTAATGGACCTATAATCCCGAGCTCCAATAAAATTAATAATTAATTAAACACTTTAATTAATTAATTAATTCTATTAATTCCAATAGTTACCCCACTATAAACTTGGAATTGAACTCTCGAAATTATAGACATTAATTACTTCTAAACTGCGAAGTGTCCATTTGATATAGTCATTACATATAGATCAATCCTCCATAAATAATTCATAATTAGAG
>NW_010361271.1:132264-133292 GCF_000414095.1 Morus notabilis | reverse complement strand
AATCCATAAATAGGAGTTTGTTAAGAACTCAGGATTAAGATCATTCTATATATGATCATCAGTAGACTCAATTAGAATTTCTATGCTTAACAGAAATTATTAAAAATTCATATTGTGTCTATGTCCTTGTTCCACATAATCTTATTATGTGAAATACACTCATTCAATATCTCGCCATATCAACAGTGCGGATAACACCGTTCTATTCTAAATGGGAATCACATATATTAATAATGTTTTAATTAAAGATTCTAAACTTTAATTAAATTCATCATGAACAATGTTTTTGATTATTATCCTTAAACACTATCCTCTCGTATATAACACTTATATACTATGTTTAAGGTTACATAAACAATCATGGAATTTTCATTTGATGTTCATAAAATATTCATAAATATATGCACATAAAATGATGAATAAACTCTTTTATTAATTAAATAATAAATATCCTATTACATCTCATGCTTCTACGACACTATTTCCAACAGTTTAGACGAAATGATAACATGAAAGGTATCACCAGCTCCCAGGAAGACATGTTTAAGATCCTCAGGCAGTTGAGCCAGCTTGAGTGTTGGCGTCTCCTCGGTGGATGGTTTTGGCATTTCTTTTTCTCGAGGTAGCTCTTCAAAGCGTGGTTGCCAAAACTTGGTTCCTCTACCTTGTGAGTCTTTGAAAATGGTGACATTGTTGGCTAACTCACAAGGACCAGAACTCTCAGATTCAGAAATGCGGAGGAAATCATCAAGATCATCAGAATTGCTACACAACTGAACCTCCTCCGAGACGAGTGTGTCAATTAGAAATGTTTAGTGGCAATCGTCATCATCACATGGTTGCTTTGCAACGTGAAAAACATTCACCTCCAAAGTCATGTTCCCAAAGGATATCTTCATCAGACCATTCCTACAGTTGATGAGAGCATTGGCTGTAGCAAGGAAAGGTCTTCCGAGGATAATGGGAATCTTGGACTCCATACTCACCACGGATTGAGTATCCAAGACTAGAAAGTCAACGGGGTAATA
>NW_010361271.1:88852-131835 GCF_000414095.1 Morus notabilis | reverse complement strand
TGTCTTCTTGACATGGTGCTTCCTTTTGATAGTGCATAGATCCTTGATAACCTTAGCATAAGCAGGCACTTGCTTGATAACATGAAGCAAAGGAAGATTAATCTTCACTTGAGTCAAGTGCTCTAGGATCTCACTTTGGTGTTCCGGTACTTTCCCAGTTGGACGCAGAGCTTGGGGAAAAGGCACCTTTACCGGAACATTTGTTAGCTCATCTTTCTCAGGGACAACTTCCTTACTACTTGAAGTGGTGGCACTTGTTGACGGTTCTTCCATAATCTTACCACTACGAGTACTGATGGCATTCACCTCCTTAACATTTTAATTATCAGGCAATGAGGTTTGTGCCATATGTTGACCCTTTGGGTTTGACTGAGCTTTTGAAGGGAACTTGCCGCGTTCTTGAACAGCCAAAGCTCTAATCAGCTTCATGATTTGACTCTTCATTTCTTTACTTTCCTCCACCATTTACGTGAACAGTGACTCAAACTTCTGATTCGTCTTACTTTGCACCTCCATGAAAGATGTGTTCTCAAGAGAACTCCCTGGCTGATGCGAATTGTATTGAGGTGCAGAGTATGCCTTTGGTGGTTGTGGTTGTTGCTCAGTTCTCCATTGTCCTCCTGATGGTTGTGCTTGGTTGGAATCTCTCCAACTGAAGTTTGGATGGTTCCTCCAGCCAGGATTGTATGTGTTAGAGAAGGGTTTGTTGTAGACCCCTAAGGCATTGCATTGCTCCTCATATACCCCTCTCATTTCACCATAAGCAGGACAATCCTTAGCTAGATGTTCCACCATACCACATACAAAGCATGGCTCATATGTCTCTGCCCTTGCGACCGTGTGGATTCCTCTACCTTCTTTGCCTTTGAGGGCCTCGATTTGCCTTGTCAAAGATTCGACTTTGGCTTTGAGGTTGTCCTCCTCCCTTAATTGATAGATTCGAACCGGTCGGGACCTATTGGTGTTGTCAATAGCACTAGGTCCGGTCCAAGTGTGGACTTTTTTGGCTAACTCGTTGAGATACTCAAAAGCCTCCTCGGGATCCTTTTAGAGAAACTCACCATTGCACATCATCTCCACAAATTGGCGCTCTTGAATCGTGAGTCCTTCGTAGAAATAACTGACGAGGCGCTAACTCTCGTAACCATGGTGAGGACACTGATTTAATAGATCCTTGAACCGTTCCCAAACTTGATACAGAGTTTCAGTGTCCTTCTGGGTAAAGGTCGAGATCTGTAGCTTCAGACCATTGGTCTTATGGTGAGGAAAATACTTGTTGAACGTCATTTCTTCCCAACTTCCAATAGACCTAGGTCGCAGAGAATACAACCAGCTTTTAGCCTTGTCCTTCAAAGAGAAAGGAAAGAATTTCAATCGCACAGAGTCCGCGGCTTCAGCTCGGTTGTGAAAAGTGGCCACTACTTCAAACTCCCTAATATGCACGTATGGTGTGGCTGTACGTGTAGGGTGAAGATGGATCATGCTCGGCTTGAATCCAAATTCGGCATATTAGGGGGAAACATTATGCATGATGGTGTGGCCGTATGTGTAGGGTGAAGATAATCGTTCAACGTCTTCTGTTGGACCTCCTCGTTTTGAGCCATCGCGAACGGATTTGCAACTGCTAATGAGGCTGGGGTCGAGGGAGGACTAGACGTGTGGGAAGAAACTTCACTAGGGTTCTCCGGTCTTCTTGCGAATCTCCCTAGTTCATCTCTATAACGATTCATTCACTTTACAACGTTTCACTTTTTTTTTTTTATTATTTTATTATTTTTATTTTTTAATAAAAGAAAACAATAATGTAGAACCGCAAATCGCAACCCCCAAGAGTGCTCCCAAGAAAGATTGGTGGGGCGAGGCCTCCTTAAAAACCAACCTCCTAGACAGAGCAACGTTCCCAGGAAAGACTAGTGGCGTAGAACGCTAACAGGAACCAGCCTCCTAGACAGAACTCCCTTAGTTTGATGACGTGTTTTATGAAATGTTAAATGTTAGATATTAGTACCCTAAGTTAATACTATTCTAAAACTTAAGGTTACACAAATTATGAGAATTTAAGAGTCCTAATTTAATATCTAAATTAGTCACCTAAAAGTCACAACCTAAAAATTAATTCTAAAAAGTAATACCAATTATGAAAAATTAAATAGCAATTCTAGGCAATTAATAATAAATTAAAATTATAAACTAAGAAACAGAAAATTTAATGTGCAAATTAACACGAAAAAAAAAACAAACGTTAACTAAAAGAAGACAAACGTTATTAACAAATGTATAAAACTCCAAAACTCCAAAGCGACAGCCTTAGGCTCCGTTCACTTCGTTAATTCGAGTTTAGAATTCAAGTTTTTCTACAGTAAAAAGCTCTCACAAACAATCACATCTAACTTTTTTGCTACAGTAAAAAGCTCTCACATAAAGTCACATCTCAACTCAAATTCTAAACTCGAATAAACGAAGTGAACGGGAAAAGAAATCAAAGACACAACAACAAGTTTTACAAACTTCAAAGACAACTAAGCACATAAAACAAAGGTGCTCTCAAAAGTTTTTTTTTTTTTTTTTTTTTTAAACGGGCTCAAAAAAAAAAAATGGAAAAAATTGAAAAATGGACAAAATTGGAGTAACAAAAACAAAAACTAATAATAATAGTAAATGAAGAGTCAAACTAACAGAGCTTTTTTTTCCGAAACGTGCCCAAAAAAAATAAAATAAAATAAAATAACATAAAATAAATAAAAGACTAGAAAAAAAAAACGGAAACTAAAAAAAAAAGAAAGAAAGAAAAACTAATTAATCAAATACTACTAATATATAGAATATAAAATGAAACTAATAAAACTTTACAGAAACAACAAAGAAAATAATAATATATATATATATAAATATGAAACAAAATTAACAATTACTAACACACTAAAACACAAAACGTACACACTAAAAGACCACTAACAAAAACGACCACTAAATCACACTAAAAGATAAAGCCAAAAAAAATGAAAACATAATATACAAATCACAAAAATGTACAAACCAAATCAAATCAATAACAAAAACACACGACTAAAAACTAAACAAAAATAAAGTGAAATTAAAATAAATAAATAAATAATGTACGTACTTCTTTGGCTAATTATCTACTGATTACTCTTGTTGACGCACCTCTCCGGTAACGGTGCCAAAATTTAGTTACGCCCAAATGTGTACAAAAACAAATGGTCAATTGTAGTACTATTTAAACGGTCGATCCCACGGGGAGGTGTTAAATTGAACAAGAAACGACTAGCAAATAAAAAGCGTTAGAAAAATAAGTAATCAAACAAAGAAAAGAAATGAGTATTTTTTATGATTTTTTGAACAATTTAAAATGGAGAAAACTCAATAATAAAAAGTGGTAAGGCATTGAGAATCCTCCATATGCTTTGTTCACCTATTTGGATTTTGATTCATAAATTGACTAAATTGAAAGTTTCACATCCCAAACAATCAATCGAAAAATAAATATTTGAAGAACATATGAATTAAAAATGTATTCGAGTAAATAAAGTTCTAACGTTTAGAACTAGGAAAAATTATCTTATAAGAAATCTAAAAGCGACAATATACCGTTGGCAATATTGCAGTAAAAGACTACTCATAAAACAATACCTATCAATATATAATATAATACAACAATCACATAAAAAGAGCTTGACTAGATTTATATAAAAGTTGACAATAAAATATATTGATAAGAGGAAGAAATATGGTAAAAGAAAATTATTTACTCAAATGTATAAAACTTACAAACCATTGGAGAATCAAAATCCAAATAAGTTCACTACACATATAGGATCATCTCTAGCCTCACCTAAATACTCTAACCTAGCTTGCACATAATTCCCATAAAATTCTAAAAAGAAAGTATGAGAATAAGAACAAGAAAATAAAAGAAAATGTGTGAGAATTTAGGCTCTAAAATCAACAACCGGGGAGGAGGGCCGTGCGCGCCAAGCGCGCGTGCGAGCCGGTGCAGCTAGGGCCCATTGATTTGCGACGCGGCAGAGAGCGACACGTGGCAGCGCGGGGAAACTCGCGCGGCTCGGCTCCAATCGGCTCGGCTCGGCGGACTGCTGGCTGAAGGGCTGATTGGCTTCTCTTGTTTTCTATATAGTTTTGGCCCAAGTGTCTTATTTTCTTACAAAACAAAATTAAATTAAATTAAAATAAAATACTTTCACAAAATATTAATTCCACGAAAATATTTAATTAAGACTTAATTTATTTAGCAATTATGAACAATTTAGGTGCATATTCATGCACTTATCATCAACTCCATGGTGCTGCCATAATACTTTCACTAACGGGATCTCACGATGACGCTGACTCTTTATCTTCCGGTCAAGAATCTGAACTGGTGCCTCTTCGTATGACGCGTCATACTGTATCGGAATGTCAAACCATTGCACTACAGCTTCCGGCTCAGGTTGACATTTCTGAAGCATGGAAACATGAAACACGTCATGCACGTGAGATAATTCAGGCGGTAAAGCCAACCGATAAGCCACCACTCTGACTCGTTGCACGATCGGGAATGGTCCCACATACCTTGGTGCAAGTTTCCCTTTCACACCAAATCTAACAACTCCCTTGCGTGGGAAAACCTTTAGCAAAATAAAGTCGCCTTCCTGGAATTCCAAAGGCCTGCGCCTTCTATCAGTATAGCATTTCTGACGACTTTGAGCTGTCAACAGTCGTTCCCGAATCACGGCTATCTTCTCATTATTTTCTTGAATGACCTCTGGCCCAGTACTCAGCCGATCCTCTAGTTCTAACCAACAAACAGGTGACCTACAAGGACGACCATAGAGAGCCTCAAACGGTGCCATACCGATACTGGCCTGATAGTTGTTGTTGTACGCAAACTCAGCAAGATGTAGGTATTTCTTCCAATTTTCACCAAATTCTAAAATACAAGCACGAAGCATATCCTCCAGAATCTGAATTACTCTTTCGGATTACCCATCAATCTGAGGATGAAATGTTGTGCTGAAGTTTAAGTCTGTTCCCATGGCTTCCTGGAAACTCCTCAAATACCTTGCATTAAAACACGTGTCACGATCTGACATGATAGACAGTGGCACTCCGTGTAGTTTCACGATGTGCTCCAAGTACAATTCTGATAGAATCTTCTAAGAATATGTCGCATGGAATGGTATGAAGTGCGCGGACTTCGTCAACCTGTCCACCACCACCCAGATGACATCGTGCTTCAGCTCGGTTCTCGGTAGCCCCATCAGAAAATCCATAGTGATGTGCTCACATTTCCATCTAGGGACAGGAAGAGGCTGCAACTCTCCCGCTGGCTTCTGATGCTCAACTTTAATCCGGAGGCAAGTCATACATTCCGAGACATACTCACGAGCATCTCTTTTCATGCCTCTCCACCAGTACTGTCTTTTCAGGTCCTGGTACATCTTTATACTTCCCGGATGTATAGCAAACTTCGATTTGTGAGCCTCTCGTAGAATCGTCTTCTTTACCTCATCCGCCTTAGGAACAGCAAGGCGGTTGCGGAAATACAAGGCTCCATCCTCTCGGATTCTCCAATCCTTGAATTGCTCTCCATTCTAGATTTGAATCCAGATTCCTTGGAGGTGTGGATCCTACAATTGATTCTGCTTAACCCGTTGCACAATATCCGGTGTAGAGCCCAGATTATACACCATAGCCTGGTTATAATCCTCGTAGAACTGAAGATTATAGTCACTCACTACTTCAGTCCTTTTCTAATCTTCCAAAGCTAATGACGCCAGAGTCTCCATCGTCTTCCAGCTAAGGGCATCAGCCACCACATTAGCTTTTCCAGGATGATATTGCAGAGTGAAGTCGTAATCTTCCATATACTCCACCCATCTCCTTTGTCTAAGATTCAAGTCTTTCTGAGTAAACAAGTACTTCAGACTTTTATGGTCAGAAAAGACCTGAAACTTTGCTCCATAGAGATAACATCTCCATATCTTCATAGTAAATATTACCGCTGCCAGCTCCAAATCATGAGTGGGGTAATTTCGTTCATGTGGTCTTAATTGGTGAGATGCGTACGCTACCACGCGTTCCCCTTGCATTAAGACACAGCCAAGCCCACTCCCCGAGGCATCAGAATACACCTCATATGGTTCTTCACTATCAGGAATAGTCAAGAGTGGTGCACTTGTTAGTCTGACCTTCAATTCCTGAAAAGCATTTTCACATTCGGCGTCCCACTGGAATCTTACTTCTTTCTTGGTTAACCGTGTCATCGGTGCAGTAATACTCGAGAAGTCTTTCACGAAACGCCGATAGTACCCTGCAAGTATGAGGAAACTGTGAATCTCTGCTACATTCTTCAGCCTTTCCCACTGTAGCACAGTCTCGATCTTAGAAGGATCGACAGAGATTCCTTGTCCTAAAATCACATGCTCAAGGAACTTCACTTCTGTCAGCCAGAAGTCACATTTCTCCTTCTTAGCATACAACTGGTGTTCACGAAAAGTTTGAAGAACGATTCGCAAGTGCTGCTCATGTTCTTCCCAAGTCTTCGAGTAAACCAGTATGTCGTCAATGAAGACAATTACGAACCGATCCAAATATGGTCGAAAAATACGGTTCATCAAGTCCATGAATGCCGCCGGGGCATTCGTCAGCCCAAAAGGCATTACAAGAAACTTGAAGTGCCCATACTGAGTTCTAAAAGCAGTATTCAGAATGTCCCCCTCCTTAATTTTCAATTGGTGGTACCCTGATCTCAAGTCAATCATGGAGTAAAATTGTGATCCACCCAACTGATCGAATAATTCATCGATCCTCGGCAGTGGGTATTTGTTCTTCACAGTTACCCTATTCAATTGACGGTAGTCAATGCATAACCGAAGAGATCAGTCGTACTTTTTCACAAATAGCACCGGTGCACCCCAAGGTGAAGTACTATTCCGAATGTATCCCTTCTCTGCAAGCCCTTCAAGCTGCTTTCTCAACTCTTTCATCTCCACATGCGCCATCCGATACGGAGGAATAGAGATAGGCGTTGTCCCCGGTATCAAATCAATACCGAATTTAATCTCCCGATCTGGCGGTAAACTAGGTAAATCCTCAGGAAACACATATGCGAACTTATCCACTACAGAAATTCTCGCACTATTTCCAATTACTTTAGGTTCACCTTCCAAAGTAAGAAGGGAAGAAAAACAGGCTAGATTCCTCCGTCCCCCAACATTGTAGTTCAACAGTCATTCTCCCAGGACTGGATTCATATCTACCTGATAAGAAATCACTGTTTCAGACTTAGTCATCAAAGTCACTATCCTACGGTAACAATCAACAATAGCACCGTACTCTGACAACCAATCCATTCCGAGGACCACGTCAAACAGACTCATCGGAAGGATAATTAAGTCAGCTCTCATTCGCTCACTCCCAATTGTGATTTCACATTATCTACACACACTCAACACATCCACACATCCCAGTGGGGAGTTCAAAGTCATCGGGACTTTTAAATTCTCAGATTTCAGTTTCAAAGTCTGAACAAAAGAACTTGATATGAACGAGTGTGTGACACCTGTATCAAACAGCACGTGAGCAAAAGAATGAGAGATTAGAATCATACCCTCAACCACCGCGTTGCTGGTCTGACCTCCCAAACTACCTCCTGCCAGGGCATAAGCTTGCCCCTGCACTTTTTCTTTCCATCTATCACCAACATTAGGCCGTTGGGTCGCTGGCCTATACTGTTGCGGCGGAGGTGGTTGTACAGGTCTCGGCGTTTGGGGCCGAAATTGTGTATACTGAGGTGGTTGATAAGTTGGCACAGGAAGGTATGGCATCTGCTGTGGCTGATATGGTGGCACATACTGTGGTGGCCCCTCCCGACTGTAAGAAGCGTCACTTTGGGCTTGTTGAGCCGGCGGCCGATTAGGATAATTCCTCCTAATATGGCCCACATGCCCACAATGGTGACACTTGGGTCCGTATGGAGCACTTCTGTCACTTCCTGACAAACTACTGCCACCACTAATCATTCCCCCACCAGACTGTCCTTGGTTGCGGTTCCTTCTACCACTCCGCTGTGGCCCGCCAGAAGCGGATGGTCCGCCAAAATCTGAAACTCGCCCAGCTAGTTCTTTACTTTGGTGATAGGCCATATTATCCTTCTCCACCCTAGTAGCAGCAGCCACCAAATCCCGGAAATTTTGAATCCTTAAAGCCACCAATGATCTCCTCACAGAGTTCTTGAGGCCCTTTTCAAACTTAAGACATCTAAGGTGTTCAGATTCCACCAAAGACGGCGCAAACTGGGATAGGTCATTAAACTTGGCCTTATACTCCCTTACATACATGTCACCTTGTAGCAGAGACATGAATTCTAACGCTTTTTCATCCCTATAACTCTGAGGGAAGTATTGCTCATTGAACAGTGTCTTAAATTGCTCCTAGGTCAGTCCTGTAACATCTATTCTTCTCTTGACCTGTTTCCACCAAGTATTTGCTAAGCCCTCCATCTTGTATACCGCAAATTTCACCCAGTATTCATCTGGGACTCCCATAGTACTCAAGTGCTTGACTATGGAGTCTAACTAAAACTCTATTTCCTGGGGTCCTCCCTCACTATTAAACGAGGGGATAGGCTCACGCCTAAATTTCCGGAAGTACCCTTACTTCCTATCCTCAACCGGCCACTCGTTTTGAGCTCTAGTGGCCATGCCTTGAAAGGCAACATACATGGCATCCAGAAATCCCTGATTCTGTTGTGTTGGTTGATTAGCTGGTCTACGGTGAGGCGTTATTTCCTTTAACTGAAATAAAACTAGACTATTCAGTGAATTACAGATGTCACACATGTATGTACAATCCTAAGGTTTCTTAACCTAGGGCTCTGATACCACTCTGTCACGTCCCCCAAACGGGGTGGGTGACGTGAAGCTCGATTAGGAGTTAATAGAGCAGATTCCCAGACGAGCCGCACTCGACTGAATTAAAATATAAATAAATTACAGAATCTCGAGCCTCTGATAACACACAGGGCTCCACCCACAGGACATACAGTATCGTACATACATGCACATGTAAATAATCATTACAACAGACATCAACCACAGTCTAGTTAATCCAAATATTTCAAGAGTTTACAGAATTCTCAATTCCTTACATTTTGTTCCAGAGGATGACCATAATCCTCACTTGATTCCAACAGCAGCACAACTCAGCTGCTCCGTAGCAAATATCTAGCTACTGTGCACCGCTCCTAGAATCTCCTAGGAGGGGTTTAACACATTTAAAACATAAAACGTGAGCGAAAGGCCCAGTAGGATATAATTTGAAATGACTTAAAGGTAAATGAATATATAGATGTGCGAGTAAATAAATAAATGGGTAAATAAATAAATAGACATTCAGTTTCAACAGACAGCCAGAACCTCACATCCTTTTTCTCAAAGGAAATATAACTGAAAATAATAGTATTACAGGCTTCAACAAGTAATTAGTACAAATTACTTACCTAACCAAGTGTCTCGCCTACCCGGACCGAGTTTCGGGTTCTACCCCCGAGGATGCACCATCTGCATCCTATCTAGGCTTACAGTAATAGACTTTCTTACCAGTTCACAAGATCTCTTAGTTTAAGAAATCATTCATTAACTTTTTGAAATCGTTATTATGACCCCACGAACTACTCAAGCCGCGGGCCCCATGACTGGGCAAGCTATGAGGTTCCATGACTGGACTAGCTATGGATTCCATGGACAGGACAATCCATGGATTCCATAAACTGCACAAGTCATCGTTTTCAAAGAGTTTTTCTTTCGCAAACCAACCCCTTTCTTTTAAAACATTTCCAAGGCCGAAATCCTTTTTGAAAACAGGCTCACAAGGAAAAGGGATAGAAATCCTACCTTGCACTATCAAACCTGGGACTAGCGTTGCCTTTTTCGGCTTCCGCTTCCAAGCCACTTCAGTCTGAATCCTCAGCGATCACTGATGCAAGACAACACTTTAGGATTAATTCTCATTCCTAAAGCAATCCAATCTCAATTTCCAACTAAGATTTCCTATTCGTGTGCCCTAATCCATTTTCATGTTTTAAATTATCATTCCAAGGGTTTTCAATCTCAAAAGAAGGATTAAAGATGCTAATCCATTCATCTCAAGTCCCCAAATGAAGCTAATTTGGGTTCTCCCTGAAAACAGGGGTCAAAACAGCAATTTCAAGCCAAACAGGGTCAAACCCCGTGTCAACCAGTCGACCGGTGACAGAATAGTGCATTACCACCGGTCGACCGGTGGTGTGCACTCCAGTCGACCGGTCAGGCCAATGCAATCCGGTCGACCGGTTACCACCAGACCGGTCGACTGGTGGCACCAGCTGCGCGAGAGAAGCTCGAGGAAACCAGTCTAAAAACCTGCAATCTCAGTCCCAAATCAAAATATTTCAATGGAAAACCACTAGATCCGGGTTCTAGGTCCTAAAACAAGTCCAAAGAACCCAAGATCTCTAATTTCTATCCTAGTTTTACTCAAAATCCGTAAAGATTCGTTTCGAACTAAAAATAAGTTTTAAAATTCAAAAACTTGAGATTCAAGAGAGGTTCTTTCAGTAATCTTACCTCGAATCCTTCTCTTGACATTGAAAACTTCTTTAAATCTTTCATTGGTTCGAATCCGGTTCGATTTGAGACAAAAAACGAGGGAGAGAGAGAGTGTGTGTGAGAGAACGAGGGAGTGAGAGTGAGAGAGAGAGAGAGAGAGAGAGAGAGAGAGAGAGAGTGCACGGGAAGGAAAAGGAAAGTAAGAAAAGAAAAGAAAAGGAAAAAAAAGAAAAAGAAATAGACAGGTGTTACAAAATTTAAAAGGCAGTCTAAAAATGTGCCCATACACACTTCTGGGTTAAAATATAAATACTGCGAAAATTTAAATACCTTGGAACTATTTAAATTACACGTCAGAAATATTTATTAATCAAAACTCAATTAATTAAATCAGATTAGGCACACTAATAATCTCAATTACCTTAATTAATCTCAATTAATTCTTCAGGGTGTTACAATAACACCGTTCCATTCTAAATGGGAATGACATGTATTAGTAATGTTCTAATTAAAGATTCTGAACTTTAATTAGATTTATTACAAACATCACTTTTTGATTATTATCTTTAAACATTATCATCTCGAATACAACACTTATATACATGTTTAAGGTTACATAAATAATCACGGAATTTTTATTTGATATTCAT
The DNA here is from genome assembly GCF_000414095.1 of Morus notabilis. Classification (NCBI taxonomy): domain Eukaryota; kingdom Viridiplantae; phylum Streptophyta; class Magnoliopsida; order Rosales; family Moraceae; genus Morus; species Morus notabilis. The sequence goes on along the minus strand of NW_010361271.1, from coordinate 120,578 downwards.
AAAATATTCATAAATATATGCACATAAAATGATGAATAAACTCTTTTATTAAATAAATAATAAATATCTCATTACATCTCATGCTTCTAGGACACTATTCCCAACATATGTACCATTGAACATAAAATGAAAAGAATGAATATTAAAAGTGAAGAGAGAGTTAAATGATGGTTTTGTAGTTTTTGACGAGTTTTGTGTCTCCAAGGAGACTGCCAGACCTCTTATGGCGTGGGAAGCTTCTCCGATGATAACGGGAAAGGATTTGTGTTTATTATGATTAGCCCCACGTGACGGTATTTTATAATATAATTTGTGATCACTAGGTCGAAAGACCTTTATCTCAATAGAGACTTGCGGTGTGGGAAGCTTCCTCGATGATCACGAGGAAGAATTAGTTTTAAATGTGAAAAATGTGTTTTGCCCCACACAACGGCATTCGATGTTATATATGTTGTGGCCATAAGGCCCGATGAGGTATCTGAGATACCACCCCGTCTAAGTAATTGCGCGCATAAGATAAAAGAATCAATGACAAGTTAAAATGTATGATGTTAACAAGTCATGAGCTCATGCATATTCTCATTGTTGCTATATCATGCATTATTCTACTTATTGGGCTTTAGCTCGCTTATTTTTTATGGTAAAGCATATGAGGGTACATCTCAGCATTAGTTATGGACTAGATGGTTGGCTGGCACAATCTTGAGGACTGAGACATATGTATATGGACTAACTGACCTGTATTTTGGAGGCCCTCGTTGTACTTAGGGATTGTGTGAGCCCGTGGGGGTATACATAGTATAAAGCTGAGCCTATTTTTGATAGATTTATTATATTGTATATGTTTGGCTAGCCTGTTGAAGTATATTATATATATTTTGATTATCTTTGCTTGTTAGGAAGTTTTAAAAGTTCAAATTTGCCCGTATTTTCATACTTAATACGTATAACATGTTAGGTTAAGTTTAAGAGAAGGTTATAAAGTAACACTACTTAATATGACTAATTGGATAATTTAGAGCCATATTAGGGGTGTTACATAAGGCCTACTCCAAATGCAAATATCAAGCCTGGTGCTGACCACTGCATCTGCATACCTCATGCTGCCCACTGCACTGGAGTAAGGGACATTCTTCATCAACTTAGCTTCTGTACAAGCATCTTGATCCCTCACACCTGTGGGTTTGAAATGTACTCCAATTGGAGTGTTTAACATCCTTCGAATAATTTTAGGTAACAATTTATTTATCTTGTTTTGGATTGGATGTCGTTCTATCCTTTTATTGAATTTGCATTTATTTTCAACCACGTTTATACGATTTTATCTGATGTCATAGTTATCTCACCTCGGATAAAAACCTCTTATTTGGTGACTAATTAACAAATAACAACAAAATACAATTACTAATTAATACATAATTATCTAGCATAAAACATGACAATCATCATAGTAAATACTATGTAATTATATTATTCTTAAAATATGATTAAAAATTGACATATTTCAATTTTGCTCTTATAAATATGGGGTGTAGTGTAATTTATGCAAGAATATGTTTTTCATGGATTTAGCGTTTGTTTTCCAAAATCATATCAAAAACGTCAATCAAAAAAAAAAAAAAAAAGCCATAATAAAAATTGCAAAACCGAATATCATATCCAACAATGAAGTAAAACGTGTTGTCACACTACCTCCACTTTCCTTCCAAATCACAAGAACGGGAAAGAAAAAGAAATATAACACAAATAGGAAAGTTTCTAAGAATAATTTAACAGTTATCGCAATAAAAAAATTGTGTTTCTTCTCAATGTGAAAATTGTGGCACAAGATTTCTCAATATAACTAAAGTATATGTCCCCCTAATTATTGCGTCCTGCGCCCAAACCAGAAAAGCTGTCCAAAAATCTTTCTTCCACCACGAAATCAACCACACTCGGAATTATTCTTGTTATGTAACAGAGTGATCTTCACTTTACAGATTATCAACGGAAGAAGCTTGATGAATCGCCGGCTAAACTGATTTAAAAGAACAGCCATCAACAGCACTATCCTGCATGGAAATATTTTTCCAACAATGATAAACTATTTTTTGCTAATCTCTAACATACCCTCCAAAGTTTGGTTAATGATAATAGTTTCAAGCACAAATCCTTTTAGTTAGAAACGTGATACTTTCAGTTTCGAATAGTACATAATATAACATGTGAACGAGTTAGTAATATCTTGCACCTTTAGCGAAAGACGAACTAAACTTTGAGAAAAGAATAAAATGTACCTGGAATGTTGTGTTAAGGATTTTGCTGCACTTGCCGTTGTATTTGTAGAATCCACTCAACATAGCCACTTGTACCCCCCATTGGGTCCTCAACAAGATTTGTAAGAAGAAGGAATCCTTCGCGGGGTTGTTCGCCTTGTCTCACAAGTTGACACAACTGATAGTATGAGGGGTCGCTTTCTCTAAATTTCTTGATAATCTTCATTAACTTCCGTGACATTACATTATCACGCTCAATTAGTGTAACCTGATGCAAACCAAAACAAGGATGCAGCGGATGAGTAAGAAGTAAAGCCTGTTCAAGCAGTAGCACCCTAGCAAGATAAGTTTAGCCAGATATGAAGGGAAAGGATTCATGCGACAAGCACTAAATAAGTTGTTCAGAAGGGTAGGACTATTTAACACTAGACTACTCGAGGATGGTATTTTTCACGAGATCTGCTATACCTTTGACAATTCTGCCGCACAATCTGGGCCAAGTAAATTTATAGCTATATCAGGTGAAAGCGCTCTACCAAACCATATGACGAAACGGAAACCATCATCATAAATATAAAGCCCCCTGGAATCTAAACTTGCAGCAGCCAGTGGCAATCTTTTCTCAACACTTTCGAGGTCATCATGAGTTGACTTCTGCAAACATATGAAGCAGAAATAACTATAAGCAATGAGTTGACTACTGCAAACATATGAAGCAGAAATAACTATAAGTATTCTGCTAATGTTCATCACTTAACTTATATTCTTCTAGAGAAAAGTTTTACCTTCAGAAGATACTCATCAAGCCGAATTAAGTTGGGGTACAAAAGTTTCAACAGTTTTTTAACTGGTAGAGCCATCATTGTGAAACCTGCTGCACAGCGTTCATCAAGTGCAGCATCAGCATACCCTCCACGGAGAGGTGTTGACTTTGAAAGTGCTAATCCATACAACAACAAGAACTTGAGAGATTCTGGATATATGATTCTCCCTCCCAAGCGATGTTGCACAGAGTAGAGATTTCTGTAGTCTTTGAGAGCCTTGATGATTCTTAGTTGCAAAGTGTTTCGAGCATCTTCAAGTTTACTGGACAATGTTTTCTCAATTGCTGCCAGTAGTTTAAGCTAAAATTAGAAACATAAAAATCGCAAAATTCAGATCCACAATCACATATACCATAACTACTAGCATAGACAGGCATACCTAGCCTAGAAAGCAAGGTGACGATGGCACCAGTATCAGCCTGACGAAACATATCTCCTAGATCTGAAACTACTGGCGCTGCTGCAGTGTGTACTCTAATGCGTCTCTCACCACAAGATGCCGTGTATCTTTAAATTGTCAAGGAAGAATAGATAGCTCATGACCTTATTCACTCCAGATCCCAAGGAACAACTTCAAACTGACAAGTGACAAGTAAATTGTATAGTACAACAACCAGTAAAGCAACTGACAGTTGAATGGGAGAAAATGGAAAAATAGCACGGATCACGGCCCATCAGAGATCTTAAGAAACAGAAAACAATGATAATAATTGGAAAAAGAGAAGAATGGAGGGGGGGACTTTAAAAATTGATTGGTAAGAACAGCCAAAATAATAACCAAGTAATGTCTTGTTTTTCTAGCAAAAAACAAATATTTAATATTTTGCTCCAGCAGATCCAAAAGTTGTGAAATCCGATTGCTTTTGTTTATATAACACACATCACACAACCAACGGAAAGGATACAGCAAGGCAACTTGGAAATATACTGTCTGAGTGGTTAATAAAGCCTCTTCAAGAGACAACTGCATCGCAAATGCCTTATCACAATCTACAGCTGGAAGGGCTAACAAATCGGTAGATCTAAGCATAAAGTTCCCGTGGTATGATGTGAAGCGAACTCCTACATGTATAATTACAATACACAAACAAATCAGCAGATTTCATAAACACAAAAATCTGTATCACAGCTAAGAAAGACCATGGAGCATCACAAATGGGCTAACCTTTTCCACATCGTATACGCATGACAGCTTCCCAAGCAGTTTCCCTGGTTAGGTCTCTGGCTAACTCGTGTCTCAATTTCTCTCCATGAATGGCAGATTGGAAGCCTGGGTAATAATACACTTGACCTCCTGTATACTTTGCCAAAGTACCTACATTGGAAGTTGGAAGATAAAGATAATAAACATTTTATCCAAAAGAAGCAAGGTGCGGACACAGTCAATGAAATAAACAACAGAGCGTTCATAAACCCATTAACCATCCAGCCCAAACATCAGCTCAGATGTAATACTTGCAATACAAACAACGCCTCAAACAGTAAGACGCAGAATACGCATATAAAAAATCTTACTGATAACAATCTCGATATTCTTTAACAAAAATACACAGGAATACATTATATGTGTGTGCCTTTTGTGTTGTGTCTATATATATATATATACACACACACATCAAAGATTAACAGGGAAAAAAATCCATATCACGATCAAATTTGAATATTTTATATGCCTTCTTCACAAACAAAGAAGTTCTGAGACTTATAAAAACATAATATGCGAAAAAAGAGTTCTCACTCCTACTACAATTAGTTTTCCTGTAAGTAAATACGGATAAGGTAAGATCAAGACATGTACCTAACGAGGCTATATCAGTATACTTGTCACTAAACGCATAAATATTCACTCCTATCTGGAACTTCGTAAATTCTGCAGCCATCTGCTTGTAGAACGGATCTTCAGGTAGTCTTAGTGCATGTTCTTTATCTGTACCATAGACACGTAGATCATCTCCACGCAACTTTAAGCGACCAACACCGAGAGAGGGAAGTGTGTTTTGGAAAATTAACAATTTCCCCCCAAGTTGGCTCTGCAAAAACAAGCACACAGAGCGATTAAAATTATTGCATCATAAATGAATGACCAAACTCTACAAGCACAAGTACCACACTGAAAAGGGAAGCACTCACACGCAGTAATTTACTAATAAAAAATTTCAAATCAATAGTTTAAACTAGTGAATAGGAAAAGAGATTAACATACCATAAGCATGAGTGAAGCCTTAAGAGCAGGACCGAAAGCAGATTCAACATTTAGATTGTCCTGGAACATAGATGGCAAGTTATCAAGAAATGTTTCCGCCACACTTCTTGATTCTGATAAGTTGACAAGCAGATCATCTGGCAATGGCACAAATATGTCATCCAGATCTGCGACCACCATCATTTGAGGCTGATTCAAAGATGACTGCACAGATGAAACCCACGTGATTAATGATTTTAGCAGTTACATAGGCTAAAGCAAAAAAATAAGAGTAACCAGTGAGGAAGAATAGATATGTGCACCTTCAAATTGTAAAAATGTAGCGTGCTGTCAAAAGTCGCAAACCCAATTTGGGTTCTGGGGAAGCCAGGCAGCTTATCTAAACATGACCTAATGGTTTTGGCCACAACCTGCAAAGAGGTCATTGCAAATTCAACTTTAAGACAAGACCACAGACAAAACTACGAATTTACTGTTTTCTCAAGGAGAACAATTTTGGGGGAATCAGATGTGTTAACAAAGAGAGTTTACAATAACCAATTCCAGCTTCGATGGACTAACTACACCACTGCTCTACGGCTATCATGTAAGAGATCATACTCAAAGCAAGACCAACCAATCGTTTAATGAATAGAATACTATATAAAAGTAAAACTACACAACAATTGTTTCTAAAAACCACGGTGTACTAATAATTTTAAATCAAATGATCCGCATCTTCATTCACTATGAGATGACCAATTATAAGCTCATCTCATGTGCATAAATAGCTATCCTATTCAAAAAAAAAAAAAAAAAAAAAAAAAAAAAGTGCTATGCATATATCCGTGACCAACAAGGTTTTAAGTTGCACGATCGGGTATTGAGGCGTTTTCCATTTGTGAGGAAAGGCTCAAAGGCATAAGCCTCAAGGTTACGCCTCAAAATAAATATATATAAATATATATATATATATATGAAAAATCAACTTTTAAAAACAAAAGTCATAAATCATAATTTAACATCATAAAAAGTCATATTAGTACTTAATAAAAAGTAACAAGTCTAAAATAATTATCCTAATCGTTTTCCCTCTTATTTTCAGTAACCTAGGGTTTCGTCTGCACTCTCCCTCTTTGATCATGAGCAACGTGTTCTCTAACTTCATACTTCCCTAATCGACTTTTATTAATAGAATAAGGGTTTATTGGGCTGTTCTAGGGCAGATAATAACTTTTGGCTTGATCCTTTTTATTAATTTCAGCCCAAAAAGAAACAAGGAAGTTACAAAAGTGAAGCCACCACCTCAAAACCTACGCCTTGAGGCTAGCCTCAAGGCCGCCTCAGATTAGAGATGCGTGCCTCTTTTTAACATTCTGAGGTGTAAGCCTCGAGGCTTTTTCTCAACGCCTCATGGAAGCGCGCCTCCTGATGCGCAATTTTAAATACTAGTGACCAATAATATGCTCATGCACAAACATGTCTATCTTATTTACAAATGTGTAATGCATCCATCGAGCAAGCCTGACACTTGAGCTTTTCTGTTATTTCATAGCTATGTTATAATAGAAGCAGTATATTCCATAGAAGGAAGCAAAGATTATTGCAAGTTCTTACCTCAATCATACCACTTCTTACTGCAGATGTAGAAACGTCAATGAGGAAAAAATATAGTGGCGGCATAGGAGGCCGCACCATATATTCAGTTGGAGCAACAAATTCCACACTACCCTGCGTAAGCTCAGGGCGCTGGTCCAAATCAATTCTTCTGCCAGTGCCATCCAAATGGGCAAAATATTCACCAGGAACTAAGCATGAAATTGAATGAAAATCAGTTCACGCCATAAACAACGATGCATAACATAAACTAGTCACGAACTAAGTACTTGAAAATTAAAAAACCAAGTTTTATGCTAGAAAACCCTTCCATGAAAGCAAATTAGACCTGCAAGGTTCAAATATTAATTTGGAGCTTTTTTTCAAATTTAAAATTCTCAATTATTTTAAGTTGTTAACTATAAGCAAAACAAATTCAAACTACGTATTTTATAACAAGTCAAAGTTCAGAAATCAGATTCATTATGCACACTTTTCTAACATGGTTACTTGGAGAAAATTAGTACAATAAGCATATTAGTAGGGAGATCAAGCTGAAGTCTCCTTTACCAAGGTAACAAAATAACCTAAATCTGGTTCATCTGAGAACAAAATCAAAAATCAGCAAATAATTAGTTTTATGCACCTAACAGTTAAAAACATGTCATTTTTCCCTTTTGAGAGCAGGAAAGCATATTTGCTGGGGAAGAAAATAGGATGATCTAGCAGAAACTTACCATCATTAAGTAAAGCACATAAGTTACATCTCCACTTTCTTCCAGCATCTGTAAATGTAATGTAAGGGTTCACATATGTGCGACATCTTCTACAGCGAATAATGCCAGTAGAAGCAAAATTAATTACTGGCACTTCCTCCTAGATGAAAAATATAGCAGTCAATGAATGTCTGCATGGTTTATTAATATCAATCAGCTTTGGTTATTCTTTAGTATAGAAAAACTCACCCCATCTGGTGCTTCTGCAAGCGGGCAAACAACTGCTCCAAGAGGCAAGTGCCACCTTGAAGCTAAGGACTGAGAACTTGGTATTCCACTAGTTGTAAGGCGCAAAAATCTTGGATTGCAATTCATTGGATACATATCAGCAAGAAATTTTGGCTCCACATCACCATCCAACGGTCTTGGCAAAGCTTTAAGATCTACTCCTGGTTCAATTGATCCAGGAATTGATCCTACGGAGAGTGAGTTGAAATCTTCTACTAAACCTTGGATAGCACCAAGTCCAGAGCCGGGATGCTGCAAATGGTCTCTTGACTGAAATCCCAAGGAAGTTGCAACAGGCTGTGATGGAACATAACTGCCTGGCTGAGCGACAAATGGGGATGATACTGGAGTTTGGAAGGGTGTTGGGCCCTGCTTAGCAACAAACGGAGATTGGACAGGCGGAGCTTGTGAGTCTACAAGAGGCTGCTGATGAACATAACCGGGAAATGAAGGCTGGAAATTAGACCTAGGAGCTGAAAAGGATGAATCTGATGGAGGCTGAGGGACATTCATACTTGGTGCATAATTAACATTTTGAGGGGGAGGTCCCATTGGCACCGAAGGTTTCTGCTGCTGCGGACGAAGGGGAACTAGTGGAGGTGGCACTTGACCAGCAAAGGGTTGAAATGGTGGTTGGCCTGCAGGAGGAGTCCGTGGAGGTGGCTGAGTTGAGGGAAATTGTGGTGTTGGGAAACGTGAGAACGGTCCAATAGTTGGTGGGACATACGATGTTGGTGGAGAAGGCACAGATGGATCATTAAACCTAGCTGGTGGAGCAGGTCTAAAACTAGAAGCCTCTGGAATATTTGTCGATGGGGCCACCGGGGGAGCAGGTCTAAATCCAGAAGTTTCCGATCCAACCACAGGCCCAGATGCCGAAAAGAGTGTCATAGATTGCGGAGCTGATGGAGCGGTAGGTCTAATACCCTGGGTATCTGATCCAACTACAGGACCAGATGACGAAAAAGGCGTCATATTATGAGAATTGAGAGCAAAAGGTGCAGTGTTGGGGGTCTTGTAGTAAGATTTGGGTGGCCTATATCCTCAGTACCCACTGTTTCTGTTAATATCACATTCCATTTGAGTAGTGTCAATACTAGTATGGCCTACACCTGCCACAAGTAATATTTTACACAAATGATTCATAAATGGTCAGTGTCAACACATCAAGCTCAGAATGACATGCATAAAATGGAACCTATACTAAATGTCAAACACAAATGTAATGCATTGTATCTTCCAAATTCGCGGTGAAGATTCAATAAAGGCAATGGAGAAAAAAGGAACTGAAATTTAGACGCATTTGAGGAATAGACACTCAAAATTAGTTATAGATTACACAAGGCACAAGACCCACAGATAAAATCATTGACTATTCCAAATATGTTGAAATTCAAACTCGTCTAGATTAGGCAAATTCATAACCCTTTTTTTTTTCTTTCTCCTATTAGCACCTCCATTTCTTCAATTAACTCGGCTTAACTGCCATTTTCATAAAACTAAATGCAATATTTAGCATGTAAGAACCCAATAAATGAACAAAGTCTTTGTATAAACAGCATTTACAGTTTGCTTGGGCATATAGATTATAATGATTTACAGATATGCTAGTGAAAAAGAAGTGGAAAACAAAATCCCAGAATTAAAATGCAAACTACGAGCAACGTAAGAAAATCCAACGACGAAATTTTTTTTTTTTTTTTTTTTTTGTGAGTAGGAGAAAGTATCTATTAACCAATAGATACAATCAATGGTGAAAGATATCCAACCATAAAAATGTCTCTTTCTATCCAAAAAGCAAATAAGGATAAATCATGTATCGTAGAAACAATACATAAAAGATTTATCAAACTGCCTAGAAGAAAAAATAAGACATGAGGACAATTACCTGAGAATGTAAAGTCAAAAGCAAAACAGACCTGAAAAATAAATAAAAAATAAAAATAAAAATAATTACGATATAAATAATAAATTAGTGGCATGACGAAGGAAAATAAATAGAAAAATATACTTATCTTGAAACCAGAGTCAAATTTCCAGTGTATGTATTTGAAGGATTGCAATATTCAACCAAGGTTGATTTATTTTATTTTATTTTTTATTTTAGTAAGAGGGAGTAAGGAAGGAAGGCCTCATTACCAGCTTTTTTTTAATACATAGCAAAGTAAAACACTTTTAGGGAATCAAAAACACTAAAAACTAGTAATAAAAATAAGACTAGTTGTAATAAGAAATAAGCGTGGTTATTGACTTTTGAAATAAAAGTAACTGATGAAATGTAGCTATCCTAATAAGGGGGAAATTTTTGAAAATGTTTCAAAATGAACAAGGATAAACTCAATGATATTCCAGGAAAAAAAATGCCATATAGTGGGAATACATATGGATTACAGAAGAAGCTCCAACTCAATCTAGTTACCAAACAAAGAAAGCGGAAAACAATCCTAATCTATACAAATCATTAAAAAAAACTTTTACAGAGTGCTTAATCCAAACACTAAATCTATAATATATTTTGGTAAGTATCGATACTACTACTATAGTATAGACATAAATTAGTCAGGACAACATAAAAGAAATTGTAGAAATTTACTACTTTATAAAGTAACGGGATGATAATTAAAACATTGTACTACAACAATAATCAAATTATGAAAAAGCAGTTCCATAATCTAATTGAATTGCCCAAAGAAAAAAACAAATTTACATAAATAAACTTCTGAATGTCAAACAAATTCTTAAAATAAAGCAAAATATGAACAAGCGATTAAAAAAAATACTTGTAAATCCATGAGATGAGACTCAAACCGAGAGGATCCAATTAGTGATTAAAGGCAATGCTGCGTTAGAACCGTACAGAATCACTTCCAATCAAGGGAGATCGGAGATATCACTCAGTACCGAAAAAGAGTTGAACACAACTTTCAAGATGGGAGGTTCGTTGAACTCGTTGATTGAAAGGTAAAGTAGCATATTTTCCATAGGCAGAAGAGAAACCAAAATTGAATCGATTTCGACGACAGATAAACCACCACAAAGATTATAAGAAAGAAAAGGGTTACAAAGGATTCAAATATGGAATAATTCTTGTCGATATATACAATTAAGGTTACATCACAGAATTTGTTAGATTTCCCAATCCCAAACATTTGTTAGATTTCCCAATCCCAAACAAACATATCGAAAGTTTCAATCAAATCAGAGAAACAGAGAGAAACAGAGAGAGAAACGGAGAGAGAGAAACGGAGAGAGAGAGAGAGAGACCTTTTCGGAACAGAGGCAAGGAACGCAGGGACCAGAATGACAGCTATCGAAGGTGGCGTTACTTCCTCGAGGGATGCTTTGCAATTCAGCAGATCTCTACCCCCAGTTCCTCCGATTTCATTTGTGCCAGCCAAGGGCGTGAACGGAAAGTATTATTCCGAGATTAAAGACGACAACTTTACTAAATTCTTAGACGAGAGCAGCGAAATCGAAGAAGATTTGCTTTAGGTTGTGCTGCTGTAGATGTAATGGGAACCCTAGTTGTACAAAGGAGAGAGGGAGAGGGAGAGAGAGAGAGGACGATGAGATCGTTCGTATCGTTCTGGGAAAACCAAAAAAAAAAAAGGTGCTTCGTTGTTGGGGTGTTCGCGGATAGAATTATGTGGATTAGGGTCGATCCGCAATCCGATGGAAGTATGCGGATTAGGGTCGATCCGCAATTCATTTCGTTATTGGGTATTAGAAAAAATAGCATCCGTTAGACTTTAATTTAATCCAATATTCCGCAAATTAAATTATGTGGATTCGCTGGTTGCCTAGTTGAGAGAATGAGGGACTAATGAAGACAGGAAGAGGTCAGATAGGTGTGGCAGTAACTAATAAATTTTAAAATTATTTAAAGTAAATAATAATGTTGATGTCTAAAAAATTACACGGTATGGATTCGGTCTAAGCCCTATAACACGATTTAAAGTATGATACGTGGATCCAAGCCACGCATTAGGAACTTCTACGTGGGCTGTGATTTGGTATGCTAAAGAATGTAACCGTGCTCATTTTATCTGGCCCAATTAGATCATTGGCCCACTTGGGGCGGTCTTGGATCTATGAAGGAATTAAGATAACATGAGTTATTGAGAAAATCAGACAAGATAAAACAAAATAGCCATTTATCCCAGCATTTTCTTTTTCTTCCCGTCCCTCTCTCCCTTCAAAAGACAACAAAGTCTCTCTTCCTCGAAAACTATAAAAAGACAAAATAAACACAAATAAGAGAAGGCAAACCTTTGACCACTTGGCTGCCATTTTTCTGACCTCACCCAAAATGGCCACATAACCTCATTGGCTGCTCAATAACCCACTTATTCATCTCTTTGGTAAGCCCTCCCCTGCCATCGACGAAAGCTATCATTAAATCATACTTGAAATGCCTTACCGACGTAGGCTTTTGGAGGGATTTCAGCCAAAGTTCAAAATCGTTAGAAGGAAAAGCTCCTTCTCTTTACCACATTTCTTGTCTATAAATACTTACACTCAAGCCTCTCAGGGGAAAGGAAAAAACGCAGACCAAAAGTCACCCTTCTTGGCTGGTGATTTCTCTAGTTTTGGGTTCTATCAGAGCGACCGACGGAGAATTTCATTCTCTATAACTTCCGGCGGAGTCCCTCTAGAATAAGTTTCTAGAAGTTCTCCCCATTGGAAGTGGCGACAAAACTCCCAAAACATCGAAACCCCCTAACCACGGCCTAACACCCCCCAAGATTGAGTTTCATTCCCTTCCACACGCCACGTCCGTCGGAACCATTGTATTCACAAACGGAGAGACATGACTCCGTTACCCACTTAGGAGCCTCCTCCATAAACTGGTCACATTCCTCTTCCACACCATATGCTCACTTGAAGCTCCCCATCAGAAATTCTTCGTTGTCTTAGAGCCGGAACCGCAACGGGTGTCGCCCTCAGATACCGATGTCCTCGGGGTCATCCGGGTTTAGCCTAACTCAACCGGGGCCAACATCATCCTATCGGCCACAATCGACGCTAGGAAGCGCCCTTAGTAGCTCTTCGACCTCGTCAGATTGGCAAGAGCACAGTCATCACAAACCAAAAGGGGCCATGAGTCCTCTACCTTCCACGTGGACAGGCCTACGCCAAAAGAGCCCCAACATTTTGCGACTTCACTGGGGAAGCTAAACTAGGGTTCCCAAATGGCTCCCACCAAAAGTAAAAAGATGAAGACTACACTTGATGGGGATTCACAGGGGACGGAGATGTCTATCTCAAATCACGAAGTCGGTGCCTCCGATGGAGCTGAAGCTTCGACTCTGGCCTCACGAAAATAATCCGTGAGATGCCTCGAACCCAAGATACCCTTATGCACGAAGTGGTTGAGTTGAGGAATGCTCTTGCTCGACAGAATGCTCCACCCACACTAACGGCCAAAGCTGCACAGCAAGAAGCCTTGGTTTTTGAGGAACCAAGGATTCAAACGCCAACGGAAGTAAAGGAAGACCTTCTAACTCACACAGATGTGGTCTCCCTTCTTGAGAAGCACTTCTACAACACCCATCCTGAAGACTTGAATATCGTTCCGAGACCTCCTTATTCTCCCGAGGTGTGTCGCAAGCCGTATCCCAAGGGATATGAAACTCTGAGTTTCTCTCTTCTCAACGGTCGAAAAGGGAATCCCAAAGAACATATCAGCTGCTTATTAGACATGCTGGGACAATACTCAAGTGATAAAGATTTGAGGCTCTGAGAGTTTTTAAAATCGCTCACTGATCGGGCCTATACTTGGTACACGACCCTGGCTCCGGGGTCTGTTCGATCATGGGAAGAAATGGCGAGCTAGTTCTGTCAGAATATTTCCAGAACGAAGAAAGGATCACGACCATCACGCTGAGTAACACTTGGCACAAATAGGGGGAACACCTTGTGGACTACGCCCGTCGCTTCCGAGACCTCGCATTGGATTGCTACGACGGCAATGGCGCAGAGGATTTGGTTGAAATATGTATCAACAATATTATCCCAGAGTATAGAATGTATTTGGAAAATGTCAGGATTAAGCAATTCTCTAAACTGCTCGAAGCCGCCAGAAGAACTTATTCGTCAATAAAAATCACGTCGGGATCTCGTAGCTTGAAAGAGAAAAGAAAAGTACAACACTCGTTGGCCATATCGGATAGACCACCACGGGATTATCCTCGATAGAGGAGAGAGAGAAACAAAGAAAGATCGAAGCAACCACTCGTTCCTTACACTGATGAAGAATTCCATGCTATCCTCGACCAATGGATCCAAGATGGGGTAGTCTGCCTTTTTACACCGCGAAAGCAGCCAACGATGGACGATAAAAAACACCCGAGGTACTGCCGGCTTCACCAATACATCCATCACCTCACGACGGAATGTCAAATCCTTTGAAAGATTTTTCATGTCAAAATCAATAACGGCACCCTTGAGCTTTCATCTAAGAAGCAGACAATTGACTTAGACCCACTACCTTGCCACCAAGTCAAAGAAACTAGCGCCATGGTATTCTGCTTGAAAAAGAATGAAGGGATGAGGGATCCAAATGATGAAATACGAGTGTGGCGGACAGATCTGAAGTCGCTTGAAAGGATATGGGAGATGTCAAGGAGTAATGAATAGGCCTTTTAGTGCACTTACAGCCAGCCGGAGCATTACGGCGTACCTCTCCCAGCATCAAGCGATTGGGGAGACAACTTTGAACGAGAAGAGGGGGGATTGAAAAGAGGTTTTAATGGTGACTGAAACTCTAAAATTCAATCCAAAATAAGGTAGTATGTTCGGCACGAAAATCCCACCGTCCAATAGTGGTATGCACATTCTAAGGACGCAAGAGCTTCTGGGACATTACCGAGAGGCTGAGAAGACGAAGGACAAGGGGAACATGCCTGCAAGATAAGAGGAGCAAAGGTTAGTCTTTGAACGCGCATTCGATAGGTTGACAAGAACCATACTCGAGCCTCCTGGTAGCCTCACCGTGAAGAAGCTACGGACCGAGCTTTTCACAAGGGAACTTCGCTTAGTTAAAAGGGGGATGCAGCCAGACGCGACTTACGTGAATTTGACGGAGTCAGAAACAACAAAATTTGCCATCTCGTTGATGACAGATAGTGATTCAAACAACTCATCTGAAGTATCTTCACATATGCCTGCCGACGAAAGGCAAGTGAGCAAGAAGAAAATACCAGGGAGGGAGATGGTAGCTGTGATATGCTTCCCTAACAAAGGACGGTCAAATGTGCTAACTTCCAATTCAACCCCTGGAAGCCATGGCCCTAGCACAAGAGCGCCGGACGCAGACTCATCTGACACAAGGTCAACTAATACTAACCATCAGAATATTACAAAGCATTCCAGTATAGATACAAGCTGTTCAGAAGTGGCCACGCCCGATACGGGACGTTCCTATGTCATGCCCCCAAAGCCAGCCATAATCTTCGCACGAGTAGGGTAGTTCGAAGAAACACCCCTGGACACGCAACAAAGAGATGTCAATCATCATAGAATGGTGAGCACACCGGAAAGACTTACGCACTTAATGCAATGGCAAGAAGATGCGACAGGGAACAGGGGGCTAAAGAATGTGCGCCCGGCTGAGGAAGTGCCGAAAGAGAAAAGCTCGCATAAGGCTTCTAAAAGAGCTGCGGGTGGAATAAACACAAGAAGAGTGTGGCATGGGCCTCTCATTCAGAGGTTTGAGGAGGAAAGAGAACCCACAGATACCCTCAGCCTCGACGAACACAAAACTAACTTTGGGATGTTTCTGAGGCTGAGTGATAATCCATCGGATGGAGCATCCCAATTTCAGAAATCACTATATTACTCTGAGAGTAGTTTGGACAGCATGAACGAACTCATGAGCCCTTCTGAGGTGAACAGGTTGATGGAAGAAGACTCATCTGATATCTCCTCATCTGGGGGTTCATCAAAGACTCGACACACTGTCATAGTAATAATATGTCCTGGGGAAGCTGATAACGGAAGCAATGAAGGGAATACACAGCGGTCAACGATCGCGCGGGCACTCCATCGGAGCTCAAAATTCAAATCCATATTCAATCAGCTCGGATACGGACCTCAAGCCGGCTTAATAGCAACAGAGGCTCTAATGAAGATCTAGGGAGATCACGGACCTTAGTGTTACGCCAGTAAGGCTCAGGCGAGTCGCACATTCTTAGAAAGCACAAATTCAGTGACCTTTACCGACGAAGACATGGAAGTCGCCAATCCTGACCACAAGCGACCGATGTACCTAGAAGTCCAAATTAACGACGTACACGTCCGTCGCGTCCTGGTAGATATAGGGTCTTCCGTGGATGTTATTCCCCTGGCCACCCTTACGGCTGCAGGAATACCTTGCAAGAGAATTACGAAAGTGGAGGGGCAAATCGTGGGATTTAGGAATTCCACCGAAATGTCCATTGGCTACATCCAACTCGATCTCAAGGCCGAGCCCATATGCTCGCAAACCAGATTTTATGTCTTGGATGTCGACGTGAGCTATCACATTTTACTCGGGAGGCCGTGGTTAAACAAACATAAATTAATTTGCTCTACTTACCATCAGTGCATAAAAGGTCGGTTAGGAACCAAGGTTATTTGCATCCTGGCCAACCAAACTCCTTTCGATCAAACGGAGACCCATTACGCTGACACTGAATTTTACGACGATTTTGCCAACCGATGGGAGAATGATGTCTCCAAACCAACCAACACATCGATGGCTCATTGGGAGGAAATAAGGGAATTAAGTGATAGCGATCTCCGCAATGTTCTTGAAAAGAAAAGAAATAAGAAGGAGGCAAACACTCAGTGCATAAAAGTCACTCTACCTGATGGACGGACCGCCTACCGATTGTGACGGTTTGGGGAGCCTAACCATCGGGCGTGAGAACGTCCCAGGTCCGGGATAAGGAATCGTGTTCCTGTATGGAGAAAGTAGCACCTGGCAGAATTGAGCCCAAGAAACAGCCGGCACCCGCGCCAAAGCAAATGCAAGACAGATCTGACGCAGTCATAGAACCCCTGGAGGAGATAAATTTGAGCAGCGATCCAAACGTTCAAAAGCCAGTTTCAATAAGCACCGAGTTATCCTCGGAGGAGAAACATCGCTTAATCGACCTATTGAAGCAAAATGTCGACGTGTTTTTATGGAGTTATGAAGAAATGCCTAGGTTGAACCCAAACATGATCTGTCATACCCTGAATACTCAATCTGATGTGAAACCAGTGAAACAACAACGACGTAATATGCATTCAAAAATAGAGATGCAAATTAAGAAGGAAGTAGAAAAACTGATTGAGGCCGGGTTCATCAAGCCAATTAAACACCCTACATAGCTAGCCAATATTGTCCCAGTAAAAATGAAGAATGGGCAAGTGCATATTTGCGTGGATTTTTAGGACCTCAATCGAGCGTGCCCGAAAGATGAGTTCCCCCTCCCAAACATGGACATCCTTGTATACTCCACGGCTGGACAAGGAATGCTCTCTTTCATGGACGAGTACAGTGGATATAATAAAATCAAGATGGCCGCAAGGGATGCCGAAAAAATTGCCTTCTGAACACCCTTTGGTAATTTTTACTATACCGTTATGCCATTCGGACTCAAAAATACCAGTGCTACATACCAAAGAGCAATGACGGTTGTATTCCATGACATGATGGGAAAAGAGGTAGAAGATTATGTCGACGACCTGGTCATGAAGTCAAAAACAAAAGAAGGCCATTGGAACATTTTAGCAAAAGTCTTTGATAGATGCCGGCAGTATAATCTCAAAATGAATCCGAAGAAATGCGCTTTTGGCATGTCCGTCGGGAAGTTTCTAAGTTTCATGGTCCATCTAATAGGTATAGACATTAACCCATCCAATGTACGAGGGATCATAGCAGTAACGCCCCTGACGACTGCAAAAGAGTTAAAAAGTTTTCTCGGGGAGTTATCCTACATTCGGCGGTTCATCCCAGGGCTCACTACACAAGTGGCCATGTTCAAGCTGTTTTTGAAGAAGAACCTTATGTTTAAATGGACGGGGGAACATCAACGGAAATTCAAAAAAATCCAACGCTCGATTACCAACTTACCAATGGTAGTTGCACCAAGCCCAGAGAAGCCACTCTGAATATATCTTGCCTCTACCACCTTAGCAATAGGAGCGCTTTTGGCACAAAAGGGAAAACGACATTGAACAGCCCGTTTACTACGTCAGTCACCAATTAAGCAGCACGGAGCTTAAGTACCCTGAATTAGAAAGGAATTATCTTGCCTTGGTTTACGCCTCGCAAAGATTGTGGCACTATTTCTTGTCTCAAATGCTACATTTGATGGTGAAATCAGACCCCTTAAAGTACCTCTTGACGCGGCCAGTACTTTCCGGATGACTGGCGGGATAGCTACTGCAGCTATCCGAGTTTGACATAACATACACAACCCTAACAGCGATCAAGAGTCAAGCCGTGATAAATCTGATGACTCAGTTTGGTGGGGACGTGAGTTGAAGTGAAGAGCAGGAGATACGCAGAGACTTGCCCGAGAACCGGTGTTGTACTGCTACCGATGAAGTCGAGGGAGTCTGGACCTTAAGATTTGACGGGTCGGCCACAACCACCGTTGGAGGAATGGGAATTGTGTTAATAAGTCCTTGCAGGCACGCTACCACTTTGTCTCACTAAATGACATTCCCGTGTACCAACAACATTGCAGAATATGAAGCATTTTTGACAGGAATGGCCACTACTAGAAACATGGGGATCAAAAAGCTCAAAGTCATAGGAGACTCCAATTTGGTGGTAAAGCAAATGAACGGGGACATTGCTGTCAAGGAACCAGCACTTACTCATTATCGAACTATGGCCCAAAGAATGGTCAAAAAGTTCAAGCAAGTCGTCATCGAACACACACCCGAATCAGGGAACCGCTACACCGACGCGCTGGTAACGTTAGGCTCGAGACTCTGTTTTAGTGGGGAAGCAACAAGTATGGCCATTTTGAAAAAGGATGCTTCCATCATCTGAGTATTCGAAGAACACATGAAAAGGGAAGATGTAGAATCACCCGAAATAGATTGGTGGACGACGATAAGGGATACACTCACAGCACCCGATGGGGGTTTTAAGGAGTTGAACGAATATGTCCTCCTTGCTGGGGATTTGTACAAAAGACTCCCAGGCGGGGTTCTTGCCAGGTGCATGGGGAAAAAGAGGCTCGACGATGAATGGAGGAAGTCCATAAAGAAATATGTAGGATTCATACCGTCATAAGTCTCTACCGCAGGTTGCAACAAAGAGGCTACTTCTGGCAAAAAATGAGAGAATAGACAAACGCCTTATAGGCCGCTGGCTCAAAGTGTCAACTAGCGCGAGCGACAGACGAAGCTCTCACGGCCCACCTAACCAAGGATTGGAGAATCCCCTACCTTGAGTATATGCAGAATGGAATCCTCCACACGGGCTCAAGAGAGGCTTATAAATTAAGAAGACTAGCTCTGAGATA
This sequence comes from Morus notabilis, assembly GCF_000414095.1. Taxonomy (NCBI): domain Eukaryota; kingdom Viridiplantae; phylum Streptophyta; class Magnoliopsida; order Rosales; family Moraceae; genus Morus; species Morus notabilis. The sequence goes on along the minus strand of NW_010361271.1, from coordinate 101,207 downwards.
CTTTAGTGAAGGGAACATCTTATTTCAGAAGGGCTTCAACGGGGAGCCTTTAAGATGCCTTAGCGACACTGAGGCCTAAAAGGCGCTAGAAGAAATACATGCAGGAGAATGCGGAGAGCACCAAGGAAAAAAGAAGCTCTACCGACAACTCTTGGGCATGGGATACTACTGGCAAAAGATGCATCGAATTACGTCCGTAGCTGCCACACCTGTCAACTATTTGAAAATCTCCACCATAAGCCTCAAACGTCCTTCCAAAACATGAGGATGCCCTAGCCGTTCCATACTTAGGGGCTCGATTTGATCGGTCCTATCCATCCCGCGTCAGGAGAGTATATATGGATTCTTAGCGCTATAGAGTATTTCACCAAGTGGGTCAAAGTTGTGCCATTAAGAAGAGCAATAGGTGCTGCTGTTTCAAATTTTATCCGAGAACATTTGGTTTGTAGGTTTGGCATACCATACAAAATCATAAGCGATAATGGGACCCCTTTTGTGAATAGCGCCGTCGAAGCGACCCTTTACGGATACAGAATTAAATCGTTCGTGAATACACTGAGGGCTAGAGTGTGCATCTACCAGATGCCTTGTGGGCCTATCGAACCTCGCCCCGATCAGCTGCTGATTTCTCTCCTTACTCCCTCGTCTACAGCGCGGAAGCGATTTCTCCCGCGGAAGTAGAAGTGCCGACCGTTCGAGTCGCTATGGTTAATGACTTGGAATGGGATGCAAACTCTTGCGGGAATGAGAGAATACTGGACTTAGAAGCGACGGACGAAAGAAGAGAGATTGAGCGACAAAGGGCAGCCGTGTACCAGCGAAAAAGGAAGAAGCCTACGGGAAGGTTGTGATTGCAAGAGCCTTCAAGCTAGGGGAATTAGTGTTAAAAGTGACTGACCACGTCTGAAGACAAGTCTCAGGGCCATCCAAATTCTCCCCAAACTGGGAGGGGCCGTATGTGGTAAGAGAAGCATACATCGGCAGTTACTATAGGCTGGTTAATGTGTCTGGTGAAAACAATGTCGAAACTATTAATAGAAAATGGCTGAAGCGTTATTACTACTGAGCAAGCTACGTCCGTCGCAAAAGAGCATGTCTTTTGAAAACAAGTGTTACCATAAGTACTCAGAAGAAGGCATGCGTGCCATTAAGAGCAAGGTTATGGCTACTACTTAACAAATGATTTCGATTAAGACCACCTAATTCACTATGTTCTTTTAGGAATAGGGGCGGTTGTAAAAGAAAGTAGCATGCCTATAAGCCTTGTTACCAATTCACTATGAATGAAAAGTATCCATGTTTCTCAAATTGCCTGTCCACTACTCAAAACACATATACATGTAATAATTTAGGGTCAAACTTGATCATATTTCTATTTGAGCGTCAAAAAGAGAAGTAGGGGAAACGCGTATGTATACATTCCTTTGAGTAGTCCAAATGGAACAATATTGTCACGTTCACAATCAGTAGATTCAAAGAAAATTTTTACAAGGAAAATAAGGCATTACATGTACAAGCCTCCATACCCTGGCGTAAAAAAAAGGGGGGAGCATCCAAAAACAGGTTTCAAACGTGACCAAGCTCTCCAAAATCAAGCCATCCAAGGAAATCCGGCAGCAACCTTACAAAATAGCAACCCTGCCCCCTGCCCAGAGCGACAACCTGTTCGCCAAAAAAGGCATACGCTGAGTACAAAGTAGCCAAGAGAAACAAGCTTAGAATGCCCTCAGAAAGCAAAAAAAAGATGACCTCATAGGACAAGAAAAAATCTTGGCGAAAAAGAAAATCACAACAAGGTACAAGAGTCAATTCCAAAGCACAAGCTACCAAAAAGAAGACAGCTATCAAAAAAGGAGACTGCTACCGTAGCAAGTAAAAAAAATAGAGTAAGGATGAATACACATGCAGCAATACAGCAATAAAAAAAAAGGAGGAGAGGCGAGCTCACCATGGCGATACGGTAACCTGGGTATTACTAAGTAAACAGGCCATCGTCAAGGTGTTTGAGCACTTGAATCTCCGCAATGTCGGCCTTCCGTTCCGTAGGTAAACCCACACAAAGATCAGCCTTTTGCTTTCTCAAGGCAGCTAGCTTACCCTCCAACTCAGCTATTTGGGTGTCTAAGGTGGCCGTTCTAACAAACTTACAATGCTTCCCAAACAAGACGCAAGCAATCTTTCTAATCCGTCCCAACAGAGGAGAGACTCGGTAGCCAAGCCTCTCGGCTTCTCAACATATGTCCCTCCATACCAACAACGATGATATACCAACTTCATCAATGGAGGCGCGATGGAGCTCGAGCAAGACAAAGTCCAAACCAGATAACAAGCCCGGTTTGACAAATCGAGATAGGCAGTTCAGAGGGACAAAATCCGAAGTGTAAGTAAATGTAATTTGTAGGAAGGGGACTACCTCTGAAGGCACTTTGTAATAACCGAGAAAATTTTAGGTCTAATCCGAATAGTCCGATATTTGACCGAAATCCTTTCCGCAATAATAAGTAGTAGAATTTTGATGTAATCAAGAAAATATTATGTAGGAACTTTATGTACGGGGTAAAATTTTCTGAAATATGTAAAATTATAATACAAATATGTTTATAAAGAAAATTTGTAAATATCAGTTATGAATAGTGAAATATCAGTTAAAAGTTAGAAATTTTAACGGGTACATTTTAGTTATGAAAAATTAAAATATTCGGTTAGTGACCAAATGATCAGCTAGAAAAAGAGTAGAAGAAATAAGGAAAATAGTAAAAGTTCCTAAAACAGAATTTTCTCGAGTTAGTTAAAGCGGAAAACTGCTAAAAAAATGAGTACCGCGAGGGTACGCGTTTTGGACAATTCTGAATCAATTAAAACGAAGCTTTCAGAAAAGAGAAATTAACTAAAGAGATACCCAAGAGAATTGGGTTGAACATGAAAAGTTTGACCCAAGGTACTCGACAGTCTAGAAAAGCAGTATAGAACCCGTACTGGTTGTGAAATTATTAATACCCGAAAGAGACTCGTTTTGAGAAACGAAAAGTTAGGTATCGACAAGAAAAATTTGAGGAGTATAGAGCCCATTCATTTGCTAGCACATATCTTTGATATGGCAAGGAACAAAAGCAGGTTAAACCAAGTTATAGTGTATATATATATATATATAATTATCTCTAAGTACGTGTAAAAAAAAGTAAAAATGATAGTTACCGTGAGGTGGATATATACCTCACATGCAGATATACCACTTGGCTTAGTTATATGCCTAAGCTCATTAGCTTGATGACTCACGTAGTGACTCATGTTGGCTACGTACTCAACATAAATGAGCCTTTGTAGTTTAATGAATAATCACGTTGGTTACAAACTTCATATGTAAGGCAAAGTAGAGGAAAAAAAATCAAAACCGAGGTTTTGTAGAGCATCGTAATAGGAGTTTAACGGTATAAGTATTAAAACGATTGAACGAAGTTTTGGTGGATTTTTTCATTGAAAATCTGTGAACCTAGATTAAGAAAGAACATGTGTTTTGTTTAATTTCATGTTGGAATCTGTGTTTAGGAATGTGAATCTTGACTTCAGGTACCGAAATCGGAAGTAGAACGAGTTATTAAAAACTCGGAAAATGAGAAAAATAAGGCGAAACTCTGCCGAAATTTCCTAAAAGTTAGTTAGTAAGTAATGAGTTAGTAATTGATTCTAGAGAATGAATAACAGTTTTACAGCTCAGAAATGAACAGATTAAGATTCAGAAACCGAGATACACAAATATGTGTAATTTACCTCTTAAACAAGGATTCGGCCTAGAGAGGAAAAAATGTTCAGAAACGAGTTAGGAATTAGATTTAAGAATCTAAGTATGAAGAATTGTGATTTGGAATAGGAAATTTATACCTATTTCTATGAAACAGGTTTTGGCACGAGAGCCGAGAAAACGAAAAAGAACTTCCAGCAAGCGGGAATCCTAACGAATTATAAGTAAGTATAGACATATATGTTTCTCTGGACTCGAGTAAGCTGTAGTTAGACTTAGAACTATGAATTTACTTATGTTCCTAAATCTATGTGATTATATGTGATTATACGTGTTTGGAGGGCTCAGTACCCTAGATTGCAGAAGGGCGACATATGGCTACCCTTATGCACAGTTAAAGTATGTAAGTAGTATTATGCATTTTATGTTAGCATGTGCACGTAGAGAAACGTTGCATATCATTCAGTAAAGTTTTTAACACTTTGAAATGAAAAACTCAAAGTTCAGTAATGTAAAGAGACTGACGGGTCGTCGGCCTCCCAAGGGAGGAAATCTCAAAGAGTAGAGATTCTGACTAGACTAGACAGTAAGCAGGGGCCCAGGCCCACAGTAACAAGACAGTAAGCAGGGGTCCAGGCCCACAGTAGTAAGAACAAAAAGACAAAAAGCATGTTTCACACGAGCATATTTGCATCATAACTTTTAATGTAATTCTTTTCTAGTTTATGATGTGTGCATGTTTATATTTGCTGAGCGTTAGCTCATCAGTTTACTCGTGTACAGGTAACAAAGGTAAGAAGCCAGCCATATAGTGGTTTTGCTTGATGGACCGACAGAGGCAGGGCTGGCAGAAATGTCATGGGTACACGGGAGTGGTCTCTACTACGCTCGCTTAGAAATTAAATTCCGCTGCAGAGTAATGTAATATAGAACCAAGTTTATATGTTTCAATTTTAAGAAAAAGATGTTACGGTCATTGTCTTAGTAAAAAACAATAGACTGTAATAAGTTAAGATAAGTTTCGGGGACTAGTTCCATATCCAATTTCTTAAAGTATTACCAAGGATAAGTTGTTGTATAACAAAAGAACATGCTAGGAACATGTTAAAAATCCGAGGGTTAAAGAAAAAAAAATTTACTCGTAGAAAAACGTAAATTAAAGAGACGATAGTCTAATAACTAGTGATAGATTAGACTATAACTCAGCCTATCAGTAGTAGTTTAAGGTTGGTGACCCGCCGCTAGGGCAGGAGGAGTCACACACTTGAACCCCTTCAAAAGCTACCAGTATGGTTAAGGTCCCTCGTGTCGTCCCCATAGGCTCGACAACTGCGTCCGCGGTATCAAACGACCGCAAGAAGGTATTTATGTCGGCTTCCCACCGCAAGGAGAACTGGCCCTCGCCGCCAAAAGGGTTATCAGCTAAGGCCGGCATGGGATCACTTAGGAGTCCCGCCGCGTGATCTTCTGTCCGGGTGTTTGCTCCGCAAGAACCGTCGTCGCCATGAAAGAAATAAGGCAAAACATAACTCTCCTCAGGAATGGTACGTGGGGACAAGGAACACGCTCCAGATGGAGCGCCCTCGCTCACAGTATGCCAGGAGAAGTTGGAGCATGCACCGGATGTAGCCAAGGTGCTCACCTCACCCCGACAGTCCATCTGCAAAAAAATGCGAGCTAGCTTCAAAAATCGAAAGTAAAATATATATATATATATGACTTACAGTGGCTATAGGCAAAGAGGAAAATGGCACCCGTGAGAACAAGAGATAACCCATGGAATTCTGACCGAGGTGCGTCTCGAGACTTATGGATTTACCCCGATACCTCGGATTGAATTATGCGAGAAGCATACCCTATAGATTATGACTTATAGTTCACATCGGGACGATAATGGTTATTTCACCAGCAATCTTATGGCTTGCACATTTATGGTTCGTGCCAGATGTCTACGTTTTTTTTATTAAAAAAAAGGGGCGCAACAAGACTAATACCTCACGCGCTTAAAACTTGCAACTTACTCGTAATGGTTTTCAGCCGCAACAAATGGTTTGAGCCCTGTGGGGCACGCAGACGTTAGTAAGTGGGTTTCTCTGGCTAAACAACTTATGGCTTAGGCACATAAGGCCCGCGGTGACAACCCATGGTTTTTGTCAAGTGATTGGGGAGAGGGATTCCCTGGAGCATAGGAGGAACATAGCCACAGAAAGGGGCACCCAGCGTGCAACGGAGTTGCTATAAGGACGAAGGAAACAATTCAGCCTATCATTCATTTTCGCAAGGGTAGGCTGTTCAGGCGACAGCCGTTCCGTCTCTCTCGTAATTCCAAGGTTACGGCTGGCCCTTTAATGGGTCACTCATATAGGGCTAATGACAACCCATACCCAGAAAGCAGAAAAGATAGATTACCTTAGCAGCTGACACCCCTTCTATGGGAAAAGTGACGGTGTGGGAAGTGGAGCTCTTGTCACTCGCTTCGTCTCAGGGCTGCAACATTGCACACTAAGCTTCATACTTATCAAAATTCTTCGATTACTCATTAAAAAATAGTGAATATAAAAGGGATTACTTGGCTGTCAAGAAGCTTTTCCCCAAGAAAGGGATTGGCAGGGGTGTTCATTGCTCCATCGCCCGCTTGGTCTTGAGGGACCTGGAAAAAAAAAGAGGAAAAGAGGAGAAAAGAAAACAAAGAAAGGAAAGGGAAAGGAAAAAAGAACGTTTAGGGGCCACCTCAAAGTTTTCTGGAAATAATAAGAAAACAGCCAAGGCTAGAACGCACCTGTTCGCTTAACGCAAGAACAGGAATTGATTCCTCAGCAGTACGAAATTGTGACGAAATAAGTCCACTTCATACAAAAGCATAAAAAAAAAGGAAAGCAAGGTGAGTGCATGAACGCATACCAGTGAGGCCACCTTGTTGCCTGGAGGAGTCAGCCCATCGAGGACGACGGCGTTGCCGTTACATTCTTCAGAATCGTGGCCCCCTTCCTTAAGGCTGTCCCTTAGAGCGTCGACGGTTCTTGAGAAACACGAACTCCTACAGGTTAGCTTCAGGACTGTTGAAGGTTTTTTATGGGGATTTTGGGGGCATCAGACAAATCCTATTATGCTCCATGGGAGAAGGTGCATCCGAGGGCTTTCGCTTATCCCTACCAACAGCACGAGGGAGGGTGACGGAGATTCTACTAAACCAGCGGGCATTTATTGATTTTCCAGCCTTAGCCGCAGGAACTTCCCCCACAGTAGTAGGTCTCTGCCAGAAGGAGTAGGAAGAAGAGACAAGCCAGAATAATCAAGCAGGTGCGCGTTCACGTGAGTATCAAAAAAAAAAAGAAAAGGAGATGTTAAAATGCAATGAGATATACCCGCGTGGCAGCACTCTTGGGAGAAAGAGTCTGGCCAGAGGAGGAAGCATTGGTATCGTCTCTCATAAGTGTGTCGCCTGCCGCCCCAAAGCCTGTGTCCCGGGACCTGGCCTTTGAAGCAATACGATAGCTTTTACGACTCGGTAACAAGGCTGCAAGGGCATATTCCCTCGTGGTAAGGCATGACCGGGCCTTGGTCAGCTAAGAAAAGGCTGGCGCATTAGCAGGCCTCCGTGCACTCCCTCCCACCAGGTCCATGCTAGGAGGAAACTCTCCTACCAATCGTGTCTTTTTCCCATCAACGATGATCTAATAAGGAGCTTTGTTCTTGACCGCGTACATCCTAACACATGCATGAGTATAAGGCCTGAGTCGTTCAGGCATGATGTCCAGCCTCGGAAGAGGGCGTACCCAAGGTCGAGGGCCACTATCCGTTGCGGTAAGAAGTCGATATACGATGTGGAGCCAGTATTCAGAAAAGGTCACGGAGTGGGTGGCCAGGTACCGTGCGCGCGCCTGGCAGGACTAGACTGCCGCCCCCTAACAAGGAAAGTCCCCTGGTAGTTAAGAAGCTCTGAGCACTAAGGGGCGGATCCTCCGTAGCACCCCTAGGAACAGTATGGTCGACGCCGAATTGACAAAGGGCCCGGTGAGGCTGGTAGGACACGTACTCTAATTTGTCGCTAATGAAGCTGGGAAGTTGACTGGGTGTGGTAGAGAAGACGTAATCGAGCAAGCAGGAGTCATGGTTCCCTTGAGCATCCATTGTCAACACTTTATTGCACGGACTCGTACTGCGTGGGATGCAAAAAAGGAAAGACGGATACAGCTCGTCAACGTCATCATAAGGAATAGAACTATAGCTGCTTTCGCTATCTAAAAAGTCCAAAACGGAATGGTCCCTGATAGGCTGCTTCATAAACTAGCGGCAACATAATGGGATTGGGACGAATTCTTTGAATCGCCTCCTTACAAAGTCTAGTGAAAGCAGTTCAGGAGCATACCCTCTAAAATGTTCCCACAAAAGACTTGAAGTATTGGTCGATAGCCATGTCTCAATATCGCAGTACCCAGCGTCACTGACCTCATCCTCTGAAAGCAAGTCCAATGACCTGTAAAATTGGCCAAGGACCAGCGGTACAAGAGGAAGTCTCTCCCCCCGGGTAATGGCGATCGCCAGAGGGAAAAAGTGGCCCAATATGGTGTCCGGAGAAGGGCCCGGTAGTAAGAATTTGCTGAGGAGGAAGGTTATCATATCCTCTGACCTACAGAACCAGTGGTGATCCTCACCATGGATATACCAGCCGTCCTCTACCGAGCCATAAAAGGCGCGTCCAACTGGCTGGGTTAGGATGGGAATTACTATATTCGCATTTTTTTCAAGGCTTTCTCTAAGACTCTGAGCATTAATTTATCATCCTGATTCTCAGGGCTAGAGAGGGGATCTCAATGCCAGCCCCTATTGGTAATTAAATATGTAACGCGTCTGCAAGAGTTATGGTGAAATTCCCTCGAACCAGCTTTGAAGGAATAAGAGGATTTACTCTATCTCCGCACAACATGCCTTAAGCTAACTACATCTCGGTAGAGGTGAAAATTTGTCGAGGCTATCAAGAACGGGAGCATGCCCGACGCAGCGAGTCTTTCACGGAGTTCGCTATCTTTAAGCTCCTCGCGCACCTAATCTGTCCAACTCGTCGAAACTTCCGTAGGGCAAAGGAACGTGATCGGGGCGGCAGAAAGTCACCTCTTCAGAGGCGGACCCAATTGACTAAATCTTGAAAGATCCTCTTTCTTTCTTCAGGGGAAAGCCTGTCGTCGATAGGCACCCCGGCGGCTTCTAGCCCATGCATTGCCTCATGGAGATGATCGTTAATCACGAAAGTGGCATCCCGAAGAAACGACCTTGAAGCTGATCCTGGCTTCAATAAAGCACGAGTTGCCATTGAGAACCTAAAAAAGGGAGGATGGCAACAAAAAGATTAGTCTTAGAACATGCTAAAAAAGGGGGGGTGCGATACGAAATGTATTCTACCAAGAGCCAAGTAGGTGAGGGCAGGAATGATAAAGTTAGAATCCAGGCGACCAACCAAAATTGGTGCAATATTGAGGGCATATCCCTTGCCCATAGTATTAAGATGACACCGGGAGGAATTAGAAAGGATACTAGAACTCGCAATTTTGTGAGGGTCATAATAATGGTGCTTGGACTATCACGACAATTATCAATGCAAAAAAAAAAAAAAAGGAAACGGTGGCCGTACCACTAAACAACCATGACAACATATTTGAGGCGACAAAATGAGTAAGTAACACACAGCCACAGAGTCACAACAGCCTCACGGCTTCAACCATCGAATGCAACCATAAAGTGCACACTCAAGTAAGCATATAAGTAATGGGGAAAACGCAGTGGATAAGCATCAACGAACGGAAGGAAAAGAGAAACAAAACAAAGCATATGTGAGAGCATCAGTTCAAAGAGATATCTAACAATGTCGCAATGCCTGCCAAACAAAGAAAGGAAAAGAAATTCTACAACAACGATGGAGACACATGGGTATGGAGTGTGGACAAGCAGGCTACGAATCTCAACACAGGGGCTTTTTAAAGGGCAAATTTTAGCAAAGCCAAGTGGGTCAAGAAAAAAACTAGTTTGGTTCTACACTAATGGAGCAAGCATATCGTTATTAATGATCTCGTTCTCGTTCTTTGTTAAAGTCTCCTCTCCAGGCAAAGTTTCTTTTCCCTTTTCGGTTTGGTTTCTCCTACTTTCTTTAAGTTTTGGGCCCATTTACAAGATGGGTGGTGACAACAAGGGAGAAACAACAACAACAACACAAGCGGCAAAAAAGGGGCTGAACGGCGATGGGAAGTAATAGCCACAAAACAGTACTCGAATCAGTAATGAATAAAAAAATCTTTGTTCCTTTTCTCTAAGCCCTAGAACAGGGGGCGGTGAGGGCTTACCCGAATCTCGTGGGAGTTGGCAGCGGCAATTCCCCTCCACGAACGATGACGGTGGCTTCCTCCATGAATGACCAAAGAAGCAAAACAAGTTTTGTCTCCCTAACTCTCTCTCACTCCTCACGATATTGTTCACGATGGAATGGGATTGGGGGTCATGGTTTGGGGGAAGTGAGAATGAGTGAGGGACTCTAATTTGAAGAAGAAAGGGGCTGGTTATGGAGATTTTTTGGGTCCCAAACAGGGATCGTCACTCTCTCTTTCTTTTCTCTCCTCCGATCGGTGAAGGGTGCTAATGTGAGAAAAAATGGTGATGAGGCGGTATGAAGGAAAAAAATAAGGAGGAGGGGCTTTCTTTTGTTCCATGCTTGGTTTTTCTGGAAAAAAAAGGGGGGGGGCTTTTTTTTTTTCCATGTTTGGTTTTTTTGGAAAAAAAAAAAAAAAAAAAAAAAAAAAAAAAAAAAACAAGAAAAACACACAAAACAAAAAAATGAGAGAGGAGGTTCTGCCTTAAAATTACTCACACGTGGAGGATTAGTGGGTGAAGTGGAAGAAGCCTGAGGGAGGAGTGTTATTTCGGGAAAAAAACAAACAAAAAGAAAATTTTGGGTTTTAACTAATGGCAGGGGTTCAGGCCCTTCAGTATGGTAATGGGTCTGATCACTAGATGGCTTTCTCTCAAGAATGATTCTATTGTGCGCAAATGGTATCAACTACTGGTGTGACTCTGTGCCAACACGGACAACACGGGTTGCCTGGTTTAAAGATTGATTGTAGGGCCTATCTCGCTATGCTGCATAGCCCATACAATCAAGGGGGCTAATGTTGATGCCCAAAAAATCGCACGGTATGGATTCGGCGCAAAACCTACAACACAACTCAAGGTATGGTACGTGGACCCAAGCCACGCATCGAGGACTTTTGTGTGGGCCGTGATTTGGTTGGCTAAGGAATGTAAACCTACAACACAACTCAAGGTATGGTACGTGGACCCAAGCCACGCATCGGGGACTTCTGTGTGGGCCGTGATTTGGTTGGCTAAGGAATGTGATCGGACCCATTTTATCCTACCCAATTAGATCCTTGGCCCACTTAGGGGGGTCTTGAGACTATGAGGGAATTATGATAACGTGGGTTATGGAGAAAATTCGACAAGATAAACTAAAATAGCCCGTTACCCCAGCATTTCCTTTCTCTTCATGTCCCTCTTTCCCCTCAAAGACAACAAAAGTCTCTCTTCCCCAAAAACTATAAAAGACAGAATAAACATAAATAAGAGAAGGCAAAAATTTGACCACTTGGCTGCCATTTTTCTGACCTCGCCCAAAATGGCCACAGAACCCTATTGGCTGCTCAATAACCCACTTATTCATCTTTTTGATAAGCCCTCCCCTACGATCGATGAAAGCTCTCATTAAATCATACTGGAAATGCCTTACCAACGTAGGCTTTTGGAGGGATTTTAGCTAAAGTTCAAAATCATTGCAGGGAAAACTTCCTTCTCTTTACCACATTTCTTGTCTATAAATACTTACGCTCAAGCCTCTCTGGGGAGAAGAAAAAATGCAAACCAAAAGTCTCCCTTCCTAGCTGGTGATTTCTCTGGTTTTGGGTTCTATCAGAGCGACCGACGGAGAATTCCATTCTCCATAACTTCTGGCGGAGTCCCTCTAGAACAAGTTTCTAGGCGTTCTCCCCATTGGAAGTGGCGACAAAGCTCCCAAAACATCAAAACCCCCTAACCATAGCCTGACACCTCCCAAGATTGAGTTTCACTTAGGAGCCTCCTCCATAAACTGGTCACATTCCTCTCCCACACCATATGCTCACTTGAAGCTCCCCATCAGAAATTCTTCGCTATCTCGGAGCCGGAACCACAATAGGTGTCGCCCTTGGATACCTGATTAGTGCATGAAAATGCACCATAAATATTGCTTTTGATTTATATAATATTAAAATATTTAAGCTTTAATTAAACAAATCCATTATTTTTATTCATAATATTTTTAATTGGAATTTGTCTAGTTTTTGCTTAATTATTTACAGATAAAAAGCAATGTAAGCCGCGTAAGCCGAGCCGCACAAGCCAAAAAGAGAGAAGAGCCGCGTGAGCCGAAGCCACAAGCCGATTTTCCCGTGGGTCCCAGCTCGCCTGCCTTCCCCACTCCATCTCGCGCGCGTCCCCAGCACGCCCGTGCCTCAGCTGGCGCGTTCCCTCCACGCAGCTTCAGCGCGCGTCCAACTCTCCCGCATGGGTCCCGCACTTGCGCTGCCAGCCTGCTCT
>NW_010361271.1:85837-87434 GCF_000414095.1 Morus notabilis | reverse complement strand
TCTTGTTTTAAAAAAAAAAAAAAAAAGTTGCTGCACGGAAAGTTTATCTTGTTATCATTTATATTTTGGTGCAAGTGTTGCTAATTTGGCTTGATATTTATATTATATTATATTATACATATATATATATATATAGTTTGTTGTTTACTGTGTTTCCCGTCGTAGTTTGTTTCGTGTACATTTATTTTTAGCATTTGTTACCTTTTTTTTCATTTTTTTTATTTCCGTAGTTTTATTGCTAAAAAAAAAATAATCTTACACTTTTAGAATTTACTTTTATTGTTAATTTTATTTTCCTTTTTAGTTTTAGAAGTAATTGTGATTTTATTTTGTAATCTTTTATTTTTGGTAAATTAGGATTTTATTTTGTTTCCTCATTTGTATACTTTAATTGTTGCCTAATTTAATTTTTCCTTTTATAGTTTCATTAATTTTTAGGATTATAATTAAAATGGTAATTAATTGACTAATTTAGACTCCTAATCTAGGATTTTCATAATTTGGTAGATTTAGGTTTTTGACTTTAGGAATAGTTTCCATTAATTAGATTTTATTTCATAATTTACTCAATAAAATTTAATAATTGATTTTGAGAATAATTGTGTGGTTACGTGGAAAGTACCATCTGGGGGAGTTCTGTCTAGGAAAGTTGGTACTTAAGTGGGCCTCGCCCCACCAATCTTTCCTGGGAACGTTGCTCTGTCTAGGAGACTATTCATTGAGCCAAGAGCTATAGTCTTTCCTGGGAGCACTCTCGGTGGTTACAATTTACGTTCTTATATAATTATTTTCTTTTTGATTAAAAATAAAAAAAAAACAAAAAAAAATTAAAATAAACAAAAAGAAACAAAAAGAGCCGCTTAGGGTGAATGCATCGGTATAGAGACGAGCTAGATTCGCTCAACGTCCAGATTTAGAAACCCCTAGTGAAATTCTATCCGACTCGTCTTCTACTTCTCCGTCTTCGCACTCGTCGTTGGAATTCGCATTTCAAAATCTATTCGCAATGGCACAACACAAGGAAGTTCAGCAGAGGACGTTGCAAGATTATCTGCACCCAACGCGCCCGGCCACCCCATCGTTCATCATGTTCCCGCCAAATGCCCCGCCTACGGATTTCAAGCCGGGCATGATTGCACTTCTCCCAACCTTTCACGGATTAGAGAACGAGAATCCATATGTACACATTCGGGAGTTTGAAGAGGTGGTGGCCACCTTTCACAGCCGTGCTGAGGCCGCAAACACCGTCAGATTAAAGTTTTTCCCTTTTTCTCTGAAGGACAAGGCCAAAAGCTGGCTGTATTCTCTTAGGCCCAAGTCTATTGGTACGTGGGAAGAAATGACGACGACATTTTTCAACAAGTATTTCCCACACCATAAGACCAATAATTTGAAACGACAGATCTCAAATTTCGCTCAGAAGGAAAACGAAACGCTCTATCAAGCTTGGGAGCGTTTTAAAGATCTGTTAAATCTATGTCCCCACCATGGATATGAAAGTTGGCACCTCGTAAGCTATTTCTACGATGGACTCACAATCCGAGAGCGCCAATTTGTTGAGATGATGTGCAATGGAGATTTTCTCCAGAAGGATCCT
>NW_010361271.1:72121-78404 GCF_000414095.1 Morus notabilis | reverse complement strand
TATTTTTCTATTACTTTTCAAAATATTGTGTGCTAATTTTTATATAAGTTCAGTCACGCTTTTCTTATGTAATTCTGTCATGCAATGTTTTGTTATTCAAATTATTTTGCAAATTGTCTTTTACTGCAATATTGTCATATTGATATATTGTCGATTTTAGATAACTTGTAATAATAATATTTTCGGAGTCAACATAGAGATTTAATCTATTCAGTTCTTTTATTTTGTGAATCAAAACTGAAATTGGTGAACGAAGCATTAGGGATTCTCGACACCTTACCGTTTTCTTCAACACAAATCTTTTCTCCTTTTTATTTTATTTGCAACAAAAATCTCAAAAATTCTCATTTTTCCTTAATTCAATTTTCTTGAACGCTCTTATTCTATTAGTCTTTCTTGTTATTTTGTTATCTCTCTGTGGATACGACCGCCCTTCTGTGCTACAATTGACCGCTTGTGAATATCACTTTTGGGCGTTAATCAATACCGTTGTCCTTAGGGTCATCCGAGTTTAGCCTAACTCAGCCGGGGCTAACATTATCCTCTCGGCCACAATCGACGCTAGGAAGCGCCCTTAGTAGCTCTTCGACCTCGTCAGATCGGCAAAAGCACAGTCATCACAAACCAAAAGGGACCACAAGTCCTCTACCTTCCACGTCGACAGGCCCTCGCCAAAAGAGCCCCAACAAACAGTTTATTATATAAATGATTCCTTTGTTACTGGTAAAAAAATTTCATTTACGTGAAAATAAAATCTTTTTATTGGTCCTTAAAGAAAATTTATATGGAGAAAAATATTTTCTAATCATAAATGAAATGTTTACACTACGTGTAAACTGTTATTTATTCTAAATAGTTTTAAAATATGTTATTTATTTCAATAATTTTCTATAAATATGTTGTTTACTTCATTTTCTCATTGATTACTGACTAGGGTTCTATTCTACTGAGAATGGAAATATGTTGGACCCGAAAAAGTAAAGGTGTATTGAGAAAATTGTTGAACTTACCCCTAATAGTGCGTGAGTTTGAATTTTTACTCGTTACTCTTTATTGATACTCATATATTAATATAATTATTTAACTAAAAATATGTTAATCAAGAGTAAGATGTAAAAATTCAGACTTATGCACTTTTAAATTTTATTTGTCTCATTTCACCCCAAAGTAACATTAGCTTGAACTTGGGCTTTGTAAATTTATTATAAAAGACAGTATTGAGATTCCAGACGTAATTACATATAGAGTAAATGCAGCTTATAACATAATTTGGGAACTTATTTTTGGAAGATAATAGCACATTTTTTAAACATGTTAAGGCCTCGTTCAGTTCGTTGATTCGAATTTTCAATTTGAGCTGAGATGTGATTTTATATGAGAGCTTTTTAATGTAGCAGAAAAAGTTAAATATGACTTTTTATGAGAGTTTTTAACTGTAGCAAAATTAAAATTGAAAACTCAAATTGGTAAAAATTAAAAACTCAAATCGGTGAAATGAACGAGGTCTAAGTTAACAACACTTTTTAGAAACAACAAAAGTTTTTAGTGCATGTTCTACCAAATATACCATTCAGCTTTTTTATTCCACTCTCTCCACTACACTACCCATTTCTCACTCTTCCCTATCTTTCTCCTCTTACAGTTCTCCTCTCTTGATCTCCCTCACACTCTCCCGTCAATTATCCTCTCGCTCTTGTTGACGGATGGCGACCTCACTCTAAGATCACAAACTGCGATCGTAGTCGTCTCCGAGATCGTATGATCTCAAGCCAAGTTTTGGAGATGTGATTTTTCACGATGGAGATGAGTAGCGTTTCCTTTTCCGGTGGTGGTTGTAGACGTAGCGATCTACGATCAATCAAAAAATATATTAAAACAGTTAATAAAACTATAGTGATTCAAATTAAGGATCATTGACCATTGTTATTATCTTCAACATCATCAACTATTTAGAATTAAGATAAAAAATGACATGACATATAACCATGAAATGAATTTAGTGCATAAAGTAAATAACTAAACTAGAAAGTAATAACTAAACTAGAAAGTAAATAACTAAACTAGAAATTACAATGATTCACCATTGAATAGGCTATGTAATTTATTGGGTTGTTCACTATATTCAATCTGAGGCTTACAAAGTTGTTCGAATACAATGTTTCTAAAGGAATTTCTGCAAAGTAATAGTAAGTAAAATGGCGTAATCTCCTTTATGAAGAGTGTTGTTCCTCTATTTATATCGGATGGAATTGTTACATACGCATACTAACATAATCATTTGAATTTAATCATTGATTTCTTATAAATTTAATTCTAGAATTTTAAGTAAAACAACAGTTCATACAAATAAAAAGATGACATTTCCTAGAATTAAAATTTCGATTAAGAAATTGATTTTACTGGAAGAAAGCTTTAAAAAAAAAACAGTTAATATCTTAGAGATATTTTCTAATGATATATAAGGTCTCGTTCATTTTATAAATTTGAGTTTTCTTACAGTAAAAAGCTCTTAGAAACAATCATATCTAACTTGTTTACTACAATAAAAAACTCTCACGTAAAATTACATCTCAACTCAAATTAAAAACTCGAATCAGCAAAATGAGTCCTAAGTAAAACCAGTTCGTAAACGACAATTAACTCTACTATATAATAAACAACATGTAGGCCCTGTTTGTTTTTGTTTTCATTTCCATTTTTCACGTTTTTTGAGACTAAAAAATGAAAACGCGTACGTAAAATGCGTTTGGTGTAAAATTTTTTAAAAACCAAAAACAAAAATGTTTTTGTCGTTTTCTGAAAATCTGAAAACGGATTAAATCCGTTTTTCATTTTCCTTTTCATTTTCTCCCTTCATTCATCTCTCTCTTCTCCGACTACTTTCTTCGGAGCTCAAATCATGGCAGTACGGATCCCATCTGCTCTGATGTCGATTGTCGGCGCGAGGAAGTCAGCCCCGTGGAACAGCGGTGGCGATGGGCCGGCGGTGATAGAGTACTCGTCTCGGCCCAACAAGAAGGCGACGGCCCACCACATGAAGACTCGGCCGAAGAAGACGCAGGCCTAGGCTATCCGGTGAAAACCCACCGTCTACGCTCCTCTCCGACTGGCCCACCACCATCTTCTCCGACTGCCCACCACCGTTTCTCCGACTCTCTCCTCTGCAGTTTTCATGTATATATAATCACGTTTATTTAATATATTTATTTAATATATATTATTATTTAATATATTTAATAATATTATTTATTTAATATATTGTTATTTAATATATTTAATATTTAATAATATTATTTATTTAATATATTGTTATTTAATATATTTAATAATATTATTTATTTAATATATTATTATTTTAAATATTATTACATGTTTTCAAAAATTAAATCACCAAATGGAGTTTCAGTTTTTTTTAAACTGAAATCAATCTCTAAATAAAACTACTAAACGTATTTTTAAAAATAATTTTAAAACAAAAATAAAAACGTCATAAAAAAATAAAATTATTTTAAAATTAATTCCAAACGCACCCGTAATTTCATAAAAATAAGAAACAAGATGAAGGTTTTTTTTTTTTTTTGCGGGATTTGTAATTTATAAACCCAGTTCCAAAAATCCTACCAAAAAAAAACAACGCACAAAAGAAAACAAATAATAATAGCAACAATGGAAAAGAAACCAGGATGATAGTAGAGGGTCAACCAGTCAAGTTGCTGCCTTTGCTTTGCTAGCTTCCTTCTCTCTCATTTCATCTTCCAAATCTTCTTCCATTGATTCAACTCTCTCCAAGCCGATGATTTTGATGAAAACATAATATCCGTCAATTATAACTCAATCCCTTTTCTTTCTTTTTTCTGTATCAGTTTCAGAGATTAGTTTGATCACACTAATCTTCCGTCCGATTCTCCTCAGAAAGATCACTTAATGCTTGAATTGTCTTCAATTTCGTGAAGTGGGTTCGTTTGTTCTGTCCAGATTATGTAGATTTTCGGGCCAAAATTAAAGCTCGATCAATCTACTCTGTTTTTTCTCTTTATTCCAGAGACCCATTTGATCATATGATCGATCTTCTAACGTCTTCATCGGGATATGGTAAATGCAAAGATTCAATCCGATTCTCTCTTCTTCTTTTTTTCGCTTTTCTTTTCTTGTAGATTTGATATTCAAAAGAAGGGGGGGGAAAAAAAGGCTAACCACTGTTCATTTCCTTCTGTACTAGGAGTGGAAGATCTCGAGATTCTTTTCATGAAACTAAAAAAATATTGGTTAAGAATTGCTTTTTCAATTTGTGATCTCTAGCAAAGTAGGATTCTAGAACGTTCAAAACAAGTTTTCTCGTACAATTAGAAATTAATGTTTTTATTATAATTGTTTCCGTAGGTACAGAGCTTTTGCTGCAGAGCAGGAGAAGAAATGTAAGTTCATTTTTGTGTATTTTGTGTTTTGTGGATCGGATATTGGAACTAATTGGAATCAACAATATTTTCTCTATTGGGTTGGTTTTTGTTCAACTTTCTGAAATTAACACGAAGAAATTGATATGATTTTGTTATGATTCCTGACTTTGAGCTACTCAACGCTCTACCATTAAGAATCCTCCTGAGTTCCTTATCTCAAAAAATAAAATAAAATAAATAATAATAATAATAAAAATAAAAAATACTTAGTTTCTTTGGAGATAATGAGATCAATTTTAGTTGAGACAATCATATATGTAACAATTTTTTTTTTGTGACAAAAAAATAGAGATTATTATATGGAGAGAAGTGGCCAACTAATAATTATTTTTCTCAGTTTATGCTGATCTTCATTCTCAAGTGGCTGAATTCTCAAGATCTCTGAATCTTAATCTGAGCTACCGTCTATGGCGGATAATCGGAATGTTACTGCAAAATCTGCAAATGGGAAAGGGTCGGGTTCCAGCACAGGGTCCAACAATCCTTATGCCATCAATCTGGAAAACTTTAGTAAGCGGTTGATAACGCTATACTCACACTGGAATGAGCACAAAAGTGACTTGTGGGGTAATTCTGATGTGCTTGCTATAGCAACTCCCCCAACTTCGGAGGATCTTCGGTACCTGAAATCGTCAGCGCTCCATGTCTGGTTGGTAGGCTATGAGTTCCCCGAGACGATCATGGTTTTCATGAAAAAGCAGATTCATGTCATGTGCAGCCAGAAGAAAGCCTCTCTGCTTGATGTGGTGAAAAAATCGGCCAAAGAGGCAGTGGGTGTCGAATTCATAATGCATGTGAAGCCCAAGAACGATGATGGGGCAGGACTAATGGAGAGCTTATTCCGTGCAGTCAGTGCTCAGTCGAAGTCAAGTGGTAATGAAGCTCCTGTTGTTGGATACATAGCAAGAGAGGCGCCTGAAGGGAAACTTCTAGAGTTATGGGATGAAAAGTTGAAGGATGCAAGTTTTCAGCTAATTGATGTAACAAATGGGTTTTCAGACGTGTTTGCCGTAAAAGACAACACCGAACTTACGAATGTCAAAAGAGCTGCGTTCTTGACATCATCAGTCATGAGGAGTTTTGTTGTCCCCAAGCTTGAAAAGGTCATTGACGAGGAGAAAAAGGTGTCTCATTCTTCATTGATGAATGAGACAGAGAAGGCTGTACTAGAACCTGCAAAAATCAAGGTGAAGCTCAAGGCCGAGAATGTTGATATTTGTTATCCACCGATCTTCCAAAGTGGAGGAGATTTTGATCTGAAACCAAGTGCTTCGAGCAATGACGAGAATCTTTGCTATGACTCTACTAGTGTGATAATATGTGCTGTGGGGTCCCGCTACAACGGCTACTGCTCAAATGTCGCTCGAACCTTTCTAATCGATGCGAACGCTGTGCAGAGCAAGGCTTATGGGGTTCTCCTTAGAGCCCAAGAAGCAGCAATCAGTACTCTAAAATCAGGTAATAAGATAAGCACTGCATATCAAGCTGCTCTTTCAGTGGTTGAAAAGGATGCCCCTGAATTGGCTCCACGCTTAACCAAAACTGCAGGAACTGGAATTGGTCTCGAGTTTCGCGAGTCGGGGCTTAATCTTAATGCAAAAAATGACCGATTTTTTAGACCAGGCATGGTCTTCAACGTGTCACTAGGTTTTCAGAACTTGCAAGCAGAGACGAAGAACCCAAAGACCCATAAATTTTCAGTGTTGTTAGCAGATACTGTTATTGTCCGTGAAGATGCCCCAGAAGTATTGACACAATCAAGTTCTAAAGCTGTTAAGGATGTAGCTTATTCATTCAATGAGGATGAAGATGAAGAAGAAGAGCGG
>NW_010361271.1:64845-72051 GCF_000414095.1 Morus notabilis | reverse complement strand
AGAGCGGTTGAACATAAAAGCTGAGACTAAAGGTGGTGGGACAACCTTGTCTAAGGCGACACTTCGATCGGACAACCAAGAAATGTCTAAGGAAGAGTTACGAAGGCAACATCAGGCAGAACTTGCTCGTCAGAAGAATGAAGAAACGGCAAGGAGGCTTGCTGGTGGTGGTTCTGCAGCAACTGATAATCGCGGTGCTGGGAAGACAATCGGCGACCTAGTCGCCTACAAAAATGTCAACGATCTGCCTCTTCCAAGAGATTTAATGATTCAGATTGACCAAAAGAATGAAGCCATCTTATTGCCAATTTATGGAAGCATGGTTCCTTTCCATATAGCCACTGTGAAAAGTGTCTCCAGCCAGCAGGATGGTAACCGGAACTGCTACATCCGAATAATCTTCAATGTGCCTGGAACCCCATTCAATCCTCATGATGCAAACACCCTTAAATTTCAAGGATCAATCTATCTGAAAGAAGTTTCATTCCGGTCGAAAGACCCAAGGCATATAAGTGAAGTTGTACAGCTAATTAAAACCCTTCGCCGACAAATTGCTTCTAGGGAGTCAGAAAGAGCTGAGAGGGCAACTTTAGTTACTCAGGAGAGGCTGCAGCTTGCAGGAGCAAAATTCAAACCGATACGACTACCTGATCTATGGATTCGTCCTCCTTTTGGTGGCCGTGGAAGAAAGCTTTCGGGTTCTCTTGAAGCACATACAAATGGTTTCCGCTATTCTACTTCAAGGCCTGATGAAAGAGTGGATGTCATGTTTGGAAACATTAAACATGCCTTTGTCCAGCCTGCAGAGAAGGAAATGATCACTCTGTTGCATTTCCATTTGCATAATCACATCATGGTGGGAAACAAAAAGACAAAAGACGTGCAATTTTATGTAGAGGTGATGGATGTGGTACAGACACTGGGAGGTGGAAAAAGATCTGCCTATGATCCAGACGAGATCGAGGAAGAGCAGCGTGAGAGGGATCGAAAGAACAAGATTAATATGGACTTCCAGAATTTTGTGAACCGAGTTAATGACTTGTGGGGACAACCCCAATTCAAAGCACTTGATCTTGAGTTTGATCAGCCACTTAGAGAGCTTGGTTTCCATGGAGTGCCTCACAAGGCGTCAGCTTTCATAGTCCCAACTTCAAGCTGCTTAGTTGAGCTGATAGAGACGCCATTTGTGGTGATCACTCTAAGTGAGATTGAAATAGTCAACCTTGAGAGAGTTGGCCTCGGGCAGAAGAATTTTGACATGACCATTGTGTTTAAGGACTTCAAGCGGGATGTATTTAGAATCGATTCTATCCCCTCAACATCACTAGATGGCATCAAAGAGTGGCTTGACACAACTGACCTGAAATACTACGAAAGTAGATTGAATCTCAACTGGCGCCCTATACTAAAAACTATCACCGATGATCCCGAGAAGTTCATAGAGGACGGAGGCTGGGAATTCTTGAACATGGAGGTTAGTGATTCAGAGTCTGACAAGTCAGAAGAATCAGACCAAGGGTACGTGCCTTCAGATGTACAGTCCGAATCATCAGAGGACGAGGATGATGATAGCGAATCATTGGTAGAGTCAGAAGACGACGAGGAAGATGACTCAGAGGAAGGCTCAGAGGAGGATGAAGGAAAAACATGGGAAGAGTTGGAGAGGGAAGCGAGCTATGCAGATAGGGAAAAAGGAAATGATTCTGACAGTGAACAGGAGAGAGCTAGGAGGAAGATGAAGTCATTCGGAAAGGCTCGGGCACCAGACAAGAGGAGTCTGGGTGGTAGCCTTCCCAAAAGGCCCAAAATAAGGAGATAGATCATCTGCTTTTTTTGCCTTACTTTTTATTACACTTATCCCCCAGTTTTTACCATCAGCTGTAGATGCCTCTTGTATAATAGTGTTTTACAATATTTATGTTGTTAAGCTCTATGAGTGTAGTTTTATTTGATTGTATTGTAAACACATACTAAAGTTATGAAGTTTTTTCACTTGTAAGATAGTGGTGTGAAGAGAATTCATGCCCTTTCTTCATGTTTTATTTTCTTCATTTTTTTGGGGCAATTGATATGATTGGGTGGAGATGCTGTTTCCGGATTTATGCTGTGTGGCAGAACAGAACCAGCAAAAAGGAATGTAAAACAGGATCCAATACAGGTTATAAAAACAATGACAATCATCATGGAAGATCAAAGAGAAGGGAAAAAAATGCATGATGACTTACAGAGCAGAAAAAGGCGGGATTAAACTCGAAGACTACCCTAATAAAGGCAGAATTTGATCAATAAAAGCCACGTGAAAAACATAAATACAGCCATCAAATGTTCCGATATAACGTGTTAATTTCAAATGATCCAGTAAATTTCAGCTGCAAAAAGCAAAGTAGAAAAAAGGTCAAAATAAATGGGTAAAGGACATAGTTAAATCTTCCAAAATTAGAGATCGTACATTGCAAGCTAAAATTTCAAGATATAACGTCATAAACTAACTCAATAAAAGAAGTTTGTGAAAAACTGTATTCAGACACGGGCAAAACACTAGTGAGAATTACGTAATGAAACAATAAGCTCCAAATAGGAAATCTCAGGCATCGACTAGTCATCTAGAAAATTAGTACCCATCAAAAAAACAAAAACAAACAACCAAAAACAACAAAAAAGTTTGCACTCACCTTTCCCTAATCTCATCTTGGGCCAGTTGAACCAGTGGTTTAGCAATGGTTTGCCTTCAGAACCCCCATCAACCTCTCTATTTTTCAGTGCGAGCCTTTTGGGTCATTTTTGGCAGGACAACTTGGTTATTTAACACAGATTTACTCGCATAATAGCATTATACTCACTAGTTTTTCTGCTTCCAAGATAAAACACAACGAATGAGCGAAAGAAGAAATGAATTAGTAGCTTATGAATGATAAGTGACCAAACAAAATTCTTCCACCAAAAGTGATGCTACCAATGTACAACCAACAAGAAGATGATTTCATGGTAAGGAAAAAAATAGTTCTAATAACTTCGAAACAAACTAGTACAAAAATAAGAGTTCCAAGCTAGGTCAGGATACTGCAGCAGCAAATTGCTACTGGATACCAAAAACGGATAAACAAAATACCATTGAAACAGAAAAAATAAATCTCAGGTTACATCTATCTTAATTTAGCCCGCTTGGGGACAGAACTACTGGGACCGCCTCGAGACTTTCCAAATGCTTTCATCTTCCTCCTCTTTCTCTCCTCCTCACTATCCGACTCAACACCCTTCTCCTTGTCTGCATTGCTGGCTTCCCTCTCCAACTCTTCCCAAGTCTTTCCCTTTTCTTCTTCCGAGTCTGCTTCAGAATCATCCTCGTCCTCGTCCTCAGACTCCACCAGCGACTCACTGTCAGAGTCATTATCCTCTGATTCGGATTCTACCTCCACATCTGATGGCTCATAACCCTGGTCAGACTCTTCTGAGCGCTCTGATTCTGAATCAGTAGCTTCCAAATTCAAAAATTCCCAACCTCCATCCTCAATGAAGCTCTGTGGGTCATCAGTGATTGCCTTCAGTATCTGCCGCCAGTTCAGATTCAGCCTGCTCTCATAGTACTTGATGTCTGTTGTGTCGAGCCATTCCTCGATGCCATCAAGTGCCGTCGAAGGAATAGAATCAATCCTGAGGACGTCTCGTTTGAAGTCCTTGAATACAATAGTCATGTCGAAATTCTTCTGCCCAAGGCCAACTCTTTCCAAATTCACGATCTCAATCTCACTTAGGGAGACAACAAGGAAAGGAGTCTCTATCAATTCAACAAGGCAAGTTGAAGTTGGAACAATAAACGCCGAGGATTTGAAGGGTACACCATGGAAACCAAGTTCTCTCAGAGGCTGATCAAACTCAAGGTCAAGGCCACTGAATTGAGGCTGCCCCCAAAGATCATTCACTCGGTTCACAAAGCTTTGAAAATTCATGTTGATTTTGTTCTTCCTATCCCTCTCCCGCTGCTCTTCTTCAATCTCGTCCGGATCGTAGGCAGATCTCTTTCCACCCCCCAAAGTTTGAACTACATCCATAACCTCAACATAGAACTGCACATCCTTCGTTTTCTTGTTCCCAACCATTATGTGGTTGTGCAGATGGAAGTGAAGAAGAGTGATCATCTCATTCTCTGCTGGCTGGAAAAATGCATGTTTAATGTTTGCAAACATTATATCCACACGCTCATCCTGCCTGGTAGTAGAATATCGAAACCCATTCACATGAGCTTCAAGGGTACCAGGAATCTTTCTTCCACGGCCACCAAAAACAGGACGTATCCAAAGGTCAGGCAACCTGATTGGCTTAAATCTGTTGCCAGCTAGCTGGAGTCTCTCCTGAGTAACAAGAGTTGCTCTCTCAGCTCTCTCAGATTCCCTGGCAACAACTTGCCTCCGAAGTGTCTTAATCTGCTGCACCACCTCACTTATGTGCCTAGGGTCCTTAGACCGGAATGAAACCTCTTTCAGGTATATAGAACCCTGGAACTTCAAAGAGTTTGCATCATGAGGACTGAAAGGGGTCCCGGGAACATTAAAGATTATTCTAATGTAACAATTTCGATTAGTATCTTGCTGGCTGGAAACTGTCCTTATTGTAGCAACATGAAAAGGTACCATACTCCCATAGATGGGCAACAGAACAGCTTCATTTTTCTGGTCAATCTGAATCATCAAATCTTTAGGAGGGGGCAGATCATTAACACTCTTGTAGGCAATCATATCAGTTAAAGCCCTCACAGCAGCACGGTTGTCTCCTATCCCAGATCCCCCACCTGCTAGCCGACGGGCAGTTTCTTCGTTTTTCTGTCTGGCAAGTTCTGCCTGATGCTGCCTGCGGAGTTCCTCTTTAGAAACCTC
This sequence comes from Morus notabilis, assembly GCF_000414095.1. Taxonomy (NCBI): domain Eukaryota; kingdom Viridiplantae; phylum Streptophyta; class Magnoliopsida; order Rosales; family Moraceae; genus Morus; species Morus notabilis. The sequence goes on along the minus strand of NW_010361271.1, from coordinate 67,180 downwards.
ATGATTATCTGACCTTAATGTTGTCTTAGACATAAAGGCCTCTGTTCCATTAACCTCAGCTTTCCCCTTGGGCTTTTCCTCTTCTTCATCGTCCTCATTAAATGAGTACGCAACATCTTTGACGGCCTTAGAACTTTTGCTAGTCACTACATCCGCCCTATCATTGTCAATAATAACTGTGTCAGCAAGCAAAAGAGAAAAGTTCTGTTTTTTCGGGTTATTGGTTTGATTCTGCAAGTTCTGAAAACCAAGAGACACATTGAAGATCATTCCAGATTTCACCACTCTATCATTCTTTGCATTAAGATTCAATCCCGACTCACGAAATTCAAGACCAATTCCTGTCCCAGCAGACTTTGTCAGATGTGAAACCAATTCAGGAGCATCCTTCTCAACAATCGAGAGGGCTGCTTGATAAGCAGCGCTAACTTTATTCCCAGGCTTCAACGCGTTAATAGCTGCCTCATGTGCCTTGAGAAGAACTGTGTATGCCTTGCTCTGCAGGGGATTAGCATCAATCAAGAATGTTCTGGCAACATTGGAGCAGTAACTCTTGTACCGGGATCCAACCGCACATATTATCACACTTGCAGAGTCATAGTAAAGCAGCTCATCATTGCTTGCAGCGCTAGGCCTGAGATCAAACTCTCCACCACTTTGAAAAATTGGAGGATAACAGATGTCAACATTCTCCGCCTTCAGCTTTGCACCAGCTTTAGATGGTTCCAAGATGGCCTTCTCTGTCTCATTCATCAAAGCAGAATGAGTTACTTTCTTTTCCTCATCAATAACGTTCTCAAGCTTTGGGACCACAATGTTATTCAAAACATTAGTAGTCAAGAAGGCAGCTTTCTTCACATTCACAAGCTCTTCCTTGTCCTTAAGGGCAAATAGATCAGACAACCCGTTTGCTATATCTGTAAGCTGGAAATTGGCATTCTTCAACTTCTCAGCCCATGTTTCCAGGAGATTTCCTTCAGGAACTTCCCTAGCTATGTATCCAACTACACTACTATTATTGCCATCTGCCTTAGATTGAGTGCGTATGGCACGAAATATAGCATCCATGAGCCCACTTCCATCATCACCCTTTGTCTTCAAATGCATCAAAACATCTGCACCAACAGCCTCTTTGGCAGGTTTTTTCACAACATCAAGCAAAGATACCTTCTTCTGGCTACACAGGAAATGAATCTGCTTCTTCATGAAAACCATGATTGTATCCGGAAATTCATAACCAAGCAGCCATATGTTCAATGCCGAGGACTTTAGGTACCGCAGATCCTCTGATGGTGGGGGTGTTGCAATTGCAAGCACGTCAGAAGAGCCCCACAAATCAGACTTGTGCTCATTCCAATGCGAATAAAGAATGTTCAAGCGCTCACTGAATTTACTCAAATCAATAGAGTACGCACTTCCAGCTCCAGCAGCCTTCCCATTAGGAGGCTGGCTATTTCCTTTGCGATGATCAGCCATTGAGAAGTAATTGCAACTGGTCTGCACGGCAATATAGACCCATTAATCAGTTAATGACCAAATTTTCCTTGTTTCCTCAAGTGAATATGACAGATATGCAGCAAATTATTTTGTATAAGCTTTTCCCATTTATCTTAAAAATAAGGAAAGAAAGACAACAATGAAAGAGAAAATCAAAAAACGAAATCCTCCGTGCAGTAAGTAAACCTAATAGAAATAACCAAAAATCTAAAATTAATTCATAAACCTATTACCTCGTAAAATCGCTCATACACATACAATCTCGAACAAATAAAGCTGAGAAAACAATTAGGGTTTCACGAGTTTCAAGCAAAATTAGGGTTTTCGAAAAGCACACTGTCAGAAGTAAAAATTGAAAATCAAGAGTTAGATTAACGAAAGAAACAAACTCCGAAACAAGCCAAGCATCATTCCATTCCAGAAAATCGACTTAAAATGAAAAATTAGGGTTTCGCAAAAGCACAAACGCGTCGAACATAACTAAGGGGGAAAAAATCAAAGAAACGAAGAAACTACGAAGCATCAAAAGCAGAAATCGAAAGTTTCCGAACCTTCACTCAAAGCCTTGCGCAGAATCGCGAAGATAGTGCAGTACAAATTAGGTTTCGAAATCGCAGGGTCGAAATACAAGCCGCAACGAACGGCCCTCCGAATGCGAAAAAGCCCGAATTAGAAGAACCGGAAATGCGTACGCGATGAAGAAGAAGAAGAAACTAGGGCTAGGTTTCGAAGATGGATTTGGGGAAATGAATTCGAAAGTTTTGGATTGGAAAAAAGAAAAACGAAATTGGGAAATGAGAGAGAGAGAGAGAGAGCGAGAGAGAAGGGGCTGTGGGGG
>NW_010361271.1:20266-64625 GCF_000414095.1 Morus notabilis | reverse complement strand
GGCGGGGGGCGGGGGGGCGAGACTGAAGAGGAAGAAAAACATTTGATTTCGAGGGCTCTAGAAGATCTGGATGAGAGGGGGGCAATTGCCGTTTTGTTGAAACGATTTTTTACGTATGGACGGAAAGAGACATCAAGTTGGGGAAAAACTACACCGTTCGTAAGAGTTCTCTGCATTGGTTAATTGAGGGGTATTTTTGGAACTCTGTGTTTGGGCAGGAGACTGACGGCGTCGTTTTGGTGCCTAGGATTGCGTTGATTTGCGGGAAATAATACGGCGTCGTTTGGATTTGGCGGGGGCGGGAAATTGGTTCTCTTTTTGTTGAAGATATGGCGGGAAATAAGGATATTTAGTGGAAAAAAAAGGAGGTAAAACGATAATCGAGTATTTTTTGTTAATAGGGTTTATTTTTTGTTTTTTGTTTTCCTTTCTTTTGGTGAATTGGATGGAGTCTGGCGAATAGAGAATAAGCTACGGAAAAGAATTTTATTCTTAAAAAAAAGATATTATGTGTTGTATTTTATCTTTTTTTTTTTTTTTGAATCGGAATAGGAAAAAGATTAAGAAAAAAAAGTACATGTACAAAACATTAGAATTCTAAGTTTTTACTATGATTTCCTTACCATGATCATAATGCTTAAGGGGAAGACTCAATCAATCAAATAATTAATAAATACTTAGGGCCCGTTTAGTTTGATGATTCGAGTTTTTAATTCGAATTGATATGTGATTTTATGTGATAATTTTTTAGTGTAATAAAAAAGTTAAATGTATCAGTTTTACTTTTTTTATATAAAATATCCAAAAAAGAGATAACTAATTTCAAAACAAAAAAAAATGAGAGATAACTCATAAAGAAATTTAAAAGAAGATAAATACACCTTTTTTTTTCGGCCGGAAAGGACATAACTACACTAATTAGAACTCGAAATCGTCTACAATTCTAATTTCCCTTCCTATTTATAATCGATTAAACCCTTATATAATGTGTATGTATATATAAACATCTCCATTAATCCAAAGCCTAGCCAATCCCTGTCAAGTATACTTGTTGTCGTCTATAGTCAGTGACATAATCTCGTCCGCAAACACTGGGAAGCCAAGAAAGCTCAACAACCATGATGAGAGACAGTAATCTTCCGGAAGATATGGTGATCACAGAAATTCTTCCAAAATTGCCAGTGAAATCTCTCATGAGGTTTAAGTGCGTCTCGAAAAAATGGTTTTCTCTCATCACCAATGACCCCAAGTTCATCGCAGCCCACCTCCAATATCATCAATCCAAGAACACCAAATTTTTCTCCATTATTGAAAGAAAACATGATCCCGTGTGGAAGTACGAGTTGGGAAAGTTTTTGGTTCTCAATTACGAATCAAAGGACGCAATATTTGATCAGACTTATCTAGAGAAATCATACTTATCATCAAATATTAACAATATCGTTGGATCTTGTAATGGCTTGGTATGCCTTAGTACTTTTCATATGGTCAATGGCACAAAAATAATCTTGTGGAATCCAGCAACCAGAGAATTCAGGGACATTCCGGATGTAACCTTTCCAACAGACGTCTTCTCTGCAAGTGGTCCTTTAGGGTTCGGATTCGATAAAAATAGCAAGGATTACAAGTTGGTTAGAATCATGAAAAGTTTGTCAACTAATATTTATAACTATAATGTTGATCAAATACTTCTACACCCCCATGTATTCACTAGAGGAAGCAACTGTTGGAGAAGTTTGAAACCCGTAAAGGGGTGGATTTGGAACGAAAATAGAACGGTTTTGGTGAACGGAGTCTTGTATTGGACGGGGTTAACGCCGCAACGTGAAAGTTGCATTTGGTCTTTCAATTTGCGCGACGAGGAGTTTCAGACAATAGAACAACTGCCTGCTGATTTTGGTGATGTTGCTAGTGACTACCGCCTTGCTCTTTGTAAGTGGAAAGATTCGATATTGGCAGCGCTGACCACGCCCAAGCACATTGGCAGCGACCACTATTTTTGGCGGATGAGCAGCCTGAATTTCTCTTGGACTAAGCTGTTCATAATCAGTGGCTCTTTGGGGTACTTAAACTTCTGTGGAGTTTGGATGGATCAACTTCTTTTCGAAAAGGATTTTGTTGAGCCGAAAGTTCTGCAAATTTGGTTGTGTGATCCCATCAAGGGAAGTGATCGGAAAGTATTTGAGGAAAATGATTATAAGAGTGAAAAATGGTTTTACAAACTTGATTGCGTAGCTCATGATTATGTGCCGAGTCTGGTTTCAGTCCATACTCAGCCAAATAATTCTCATGGCCTAATTAATTAAGGAGTAAACAGTTTGATCACTAAACTTTGATTTCGTTATTGAGTAAACAGTTTAATCACTAAACTTTGATTCCGTTCATTTATTTAGTTACATGTTCCTGTAAATGTTTATTTCTTTCTCTCTCAGTTTTTTTATTTAAAAATATATCGTTTGCCATTGAATGTTTTATGGCCTAACCTTTTGTGAATTGCAAATACCAAATAACTAGCAAGATTATTATATTAACTTCATAATGCATCTAGAATTAAGAATCAACTCTTGTGTTCTGTTATTTTTATCTTATTTCATATCTTTCTAATAATATTGTGACACGTTAATTAAAATATTTATGTGAAAATTAGCTATATCTGACATGAAAATTTTGTGAAGGCACATATATAGAAATATTTATAACTCTCACAAGTGCGAGAACTTTTATTCTAAGCAAACATCAAGTTTCAGAAATTACGTGCATTCATGATGTCTCGACAATTTACTTGAACTGGCTAATTTTTTGTTATATTGTTATGTGAACAATATGGGTTTTTTTTTTTTTTTAAAAAAAAAAGAAGAAGAAACTAGTCAAAGTGCGCTTAGTGCACATGACAATGGACAAATTATTAAGAAGAGAGAAGAAAGAAAAAATAAATAAACAAAGAGAAAAATGAAAAAAATAAATAAACAAAACATAAGACAACAAAAAAGATGAATATTACAATTTCATTAAAATGCCAAAAAAAAAGAATAAAAACCAAAGAAAAATTTTGTGAAATGTTTCATACAGTTTTACTGCAGTTTGTTTAAAAAAAAAAAAAAAAGTTAAAAAAACAAAATCCTCCGTGAAACGCCGAGAGGATGTTTTCACACATTGACTCGTGCGAAATTAGCCCCCTTTACAATCTTCAGTCCCCTAAACTATTTCGCTAATTTAAAAGTATAAATTTGAAATTAAAACTTGGACATTTATATTATTAACAAACAATATAGGAGACCATATTGATAATTGTATGCAACACTTATATGAAAAAGGTAAAATTTATATGGAAGATTCTACGGTAGGGGTGTACTTGTAGAAGACAATTCTAAACTATTTTATCAAGCGGTAAAAAAACGATGGAGAAATATTAAACTAAAATTAAACCTCACACACTTGATTTTTCAACATTTGATCAAAAAACACATAGAGAACGAATTAACCACGCTGCCGGCTAGCCTCCCACGTCGCTCACCACCGTCGCGGATGAAGGGCCCTTGCCAGCGGGATTCGCGCCGCCTTGGAGAGGGGAGGTTGGGTTCAAGGAGGCTGGCATAGCTCGCGCGAGACCAGAGCTTCGTCGACAGAGTTCACGAGGGAGCCCGGCTGGCATTTGCCCGATCTGAGAGAGAGGGAGTAGATCGACGGGGAGAGAAGGGAGACTGAGATCTCCTCATCCTGAGGCCGCGAACCTGGTATGTTCATCGAGGGAGCTTCGCAGGCGTTCATCACGAATATACAGGGAGAGAGAGAAAGAGAGAGAGTGGGAGTAGATCGATGGAGTGCAGAGGATATCTGCTCATGGTGTTCTTCACAAAGGTCGTCGGCGTCGGAGAATAAAGAGACACTGGCGATTTGGCATTGGCTGACGGAGGTTCATTAGGGGACAAATCGCTTTGTGGTCAGCGAGAAGGGGACGACGGCACTAGGGCGGGTGTGGTGAAGTTTGATTTGGCATTGGATGAGGGAGTTTCAACAGGGGACGCTTTGTAGTCGGCGGCGGAGGGGGCGACGGTGGTGAAGTTTGTGTGGAAGAAGAAGTTTTTTTTTCCCTTTTTGTTTTGTTATTTTTCTGAACTTTTGAGTGCGTTTGAAACTCGTTCCAAAATGATTTTATTCTTTGTATGAAAATGAAAATGAAAACGTCTTTAATTTTAGATGAAAATCATTTTTGAAAATGTATTTAGTAATTTTATCATGAAATTATTTTCAGTATAAAAAACTCATTAATGTCTCTCTCTTTCTCTATGTTCGAGAGAGGAGAAACAAAAATAAAAAAATGAAAAACAACTAAAAGTCATTTTTTATTTCTCTCTCATTTTACACTAAACTAAAAATCGTTTTCATTTCTGTTTTTTATCTTTATTGCGCCAAACATCGTTTTAAAAACGGTTTTATTTTTTTCTCAAAAAACGTGAAAAATAAAAACGGAATCAATTCTAAACACGGCCTTTTATTTTGTTAATCAAGTGTGTTACTCTCTATTAGTATTTGCATGGAGAAGATCATTTTTTACCATTGATTTTTTATCGATTGGCCAGCTCATAAAAGGTAAAATGACAATCAAGTTTTTCTTTTTAATAGGAGTTTCTCTTTTAGGAGACGTTTGGTTTATGGATTAGAATCATGTGATTCGAATCATTTTTTATTTACGTGTATTTTTTGTGAGAGAAAATACTATAACAAATCATGAACTATGATTCAAATTATGATTTGAATCCTCCAACCAAACATCCCCTTATTCTAAAAACACTACACGAAATTGTAACTTTAACTACAAAATTTTCAGCTACAAATATAAATTTGTAGCTAATAATAAGTTTTTGTGGCAAAATAAAATTTATATCTAAATATTAATTATTAGTTACAAATTATATTTAGCAGCTAAGACACTAAATAATGAGAATTAGAATTTTAGTAAATAAAATATAAAAATTAGCTACAACAATTTACTTTCTGTGGTTGATTGTTAAAATTAGTTACAAAACATGTTTGTAACAAAAAAAAAAATCTATACATACATAAAAGAGTCAATGAATTAGTTTCTGAAAAATGCCATATGTTGGCCTTGTAGAACCTACATATTGACCTCCACTTTTTTTAATTTTTCTATTTATTTTTCTTTCTCTTTTTTCACTTTCAGATTTTTTTATATTTTTTTCTCTCTCTTTTTTTTCCTTACCTATTACTTTTTTTAATTTTTTATTTTCCCCCCACTATTGCTTACATATTGCCTTTAACAGTAAAAAAAAAAATTTAATTTCATTCAATAAGTGTGAATGAAATTTTAAATAGTAATGGATGAAATATAAGATAAATATACATAATATTTCATTTATCTTTTTATAAAAAAATATCTTATATTTATAACTATGACTTATTGAAACACCTTTACTTAATTTGAAACGTGAATTTTAATCCTTTTACTTTTTGGTTCATTTTGAATATTGTGTTTTTTAATTGTATCTTATAAAACTTTACCCCTTAATATGTTCTCATTTAAATAATTTTAAATATGTGCTTGCCTAAATATTTTTATTTGTTGTTAATATTTTTTTTTTCTAAATGTATGTGTCTAAAAAAATATAACATAATAAATACTCACGCACGTGGTGTGTGTGTAAACTAGTAATAAGTAATAAGTAGTAGTTACAAGAAATTTTATCACTATTAAACAAGCTCAAATGCAAATGCTAATACTGATGATATATTTAACATAAAAAATATAATATGGTATCTTATTTTTATTTTTACTCCAATGCTAATGATATTTAAAATGTTAAATCTACATTTTTTTATAATCATTAAGCTTTAAAAGTTGTAATAGTAAACTTTTATTTTTAAAATAATTAAAAAAATATAAAAATTGCAATGATATATTAAAAAACAAACAATTCAACTTATAGTAATCTAACTAGTTTTTTTGCCCACACATTGCTGCAGGAAAGATTATTATATTATAGAAGAAATCATGAATTTTTACATTACAGTATTAATTTGTATGTACATACATTTACATATATATTTTTGTTTAAAGGTCTACTATAAATAATTTATACACATATGTACATATGTATATATATTTGTTTAAAGGTCTAGTAAAAAGAATTGTACATTATATTACATTTTTTACTTTTCTTTTTCTGATGGTTCTTTAGAGCTGTAGCTGTAGAATAAAATTTTTAAAAAATATTAGTATTATTATTAAGAAAATTAAAATAAAGAATTTAAAAATAGTGATATTACCTGATTTTTAGTCGTTTTCTAGATGGCTCTGTCATCTTTGATTCGGAATTGGAGTCGTAAAGACATTTGTTTAGACCTTGTGTTAGATGTTTATCTTCTCAATTGCTTGGATACTTTTGATGACTTTAATAACATCTGTTATTCAATAAATAAAAAGTGTTATAAATATGTTGATATATTAGTATAATTATTAGGAAAATTAAAATAAAGAATTTAGAAATAGTGATATTACCTAATTTTTTGTCGTTTTCTAGATGGCTCTGTTATCTTTGATTCGGAATTGGAGTCGTAAATATATTTGTTTAGACCTTGTGTTAGATGTTTGTCTTCTCAATTGCTTGGATACTTTTGATGATATGTTGATATATTAATAATAATTTTGATGTACTAATATGTTGGTTTATTTTAGGCAACAAAGAAATTACTAATATCATATATCTTACCCTGTTCTTTTTTTTGAGAAATGATATCTGAATCTCGTGTCCGTATCGATCCTTGTATTGCTTCATGTTGTAGATAGGAAAGATTAAAAAGTTAGTTGTATTACAATGTTCAATACTGTATCAAATAGTTTGTAATTTAGTATTTATAAAAGTTGTTACCTCTTTGTCAATTAAGATGCAGTCAAGATTTATTAAACGTCTTGTAGTAAGGTTGTTGTTTGTTCATAATCTAGAGATTGTTACTATGATGGTGATGTACACTTTATTTGGTCTTAATGCACGAATAGGTGTAGTCATTTTTCCTAATTGTCAAAAGTAATGAATAAATGTTTAGTATATGAATAAATTACTTTATTGTATCGGTATGTGAATTATAGTGACAGAGATGTTTTAATACTGTAAAAAATTCGGTATTATATATATTTCTATGTTATGATCTATATTCTTGTGTAATATTTTGTACAATTTCTTTGTAGACTACATTTTTAATGTGATTTAGATATTTATTGATAGAATTGTGTATTAGTATATGTAATTCTTTTGGGGTTGTTGCTCTTGATAAAGCAACATATAGTTGGCCATGGGTAAAAATAGAGGAGGCGGGAAAAAAAAGAAAGAAGAAACAGGAGAAAAACAAAAGAGGGAGAAAGGAACAGAAAGAATTTAAACAGACTAACAGCTAGACACAAAAGGTATGAAATTAGGATGCATATATGGGTGGTAGGCAATGAAAGATAAGAAGAGGGAAAAAAACATTTATTAACAAATCAACAGAAGATATTCATTAAATAGCATAATTATATATTAAAGCACGGGGAAAAGGACTCGACAAAAAAAGTGAAGAATAAAATAATTGGAGAAACAGTAAGGATGAGGACTGACAAAATTGTAAAAGCAGTATATAAAACGTCAAGAATCAGGAACACTGAACAGGATTACAAATGGAAAAGGGCCAATTGAATAAAACATTATGGTAACCGCACTTAACATAGAGGAGAAAAGACTGGAAAGTCATTGAACAGGAAGAGAGACGACAGGAAGGAAAAAATAGTGATGCAAACAATTGTTCATATACATTCATATGTATATTTCCAGAATCCAGTAAGAAAAAAAAAAAGAGAAGATTAATACATGTAACAATATTTTTATTTCAAAATTATGGCTCAGGTTTTTGATATTTTCGGCAACGTCTAATCAATATGGGCTCTTATATGTTCATTGTCCTTTTATGGCTGCCTACAATGGGCAACTGCATAAAAAGGCGAACATTGAAGAAGCATATTCATCAGACGGATTATAACTCATGTGCTAGGAAAAGTGACCAACCGGAGTAAAGCATAAAATTGAATTGTCCAGGGACTACCATGTGAATGAAAAGGAAAGGAAAAAGACATGTATGTTCATTGTCCTTTTATGGCTGCCTACAATGGGCAACTGCATAAAAACGTGAACATTAAGAAACATATTCATCAGATGGATTATAACTCACGTGCCAGGAAAAGTGACCAACCGGAGTAAAGCATAAAATTGAATTGTCCAGGGACTACCAAGTGAATAAAAAGGAAAGGAAAAAGACATGGATTCATTATATGTGTAAAACGGGCAAATGACAAAAACGAATCCAAAAAACTTGAAAGTGTGAGAAAATTTAAATGTATGTAAGCAGGAACAGAAAAAAAAGAAAGGGGAAAAAACAAAAAAGAGTGAAAGAAAGTGGAAGAAAATAGAAAAAGAAAAATGAGGCAGTAAAGGGAAAGGAAAGAAAAAATAAAACAAAAAACGATAAAAGTCTTTAGAAAAGCAGCAAACCTGATAAAAATGACAGAAAATATAAAGGTTTCAAAAGAATTTAAAATGATGAAAAAATATAGTAAGTAAAGAAAAAGAAAGAGAGGAAGTAAAAAAGGGAAAATTGAATATTGAAGGAAGAAAAGGAATATAGATGTAAATAATTGTTGAACTTAAACAACAATGGAAAGTAGGTAAAAACATAAGAATAAGCAAAAGGGACAGAAAAAACGAACATAAAAACAAAATCCAAGAAAATAAAATTTATTCACGGCAATCCATGGACAAATCACACTAAACTCAACATGTAAAGATCAATTATACCCATCATTGCCATATAAAAGGAGTAAATAAAATAGAGGAGGCGGGAAAAGGAACAGAAAGAATTTAAACAGAATAGCAGCTACACACAAAAGATATGAAATTAAGATGCATATATATAGGTGGTAGGCAATAAGATATACGAAGAGTAAAAAAGCATTTATTAACAAATCAACAGTAGATATTCATTAAATAACATAATTATAAACTGTTAATAGTACCTAGAGTGCCTTAAACACTGCCTTAATTCTGAGACATCAACCAACCAAAGCAGAAGGGAAGTGGTCAAAGATAAAAGGATAAAAAAAAATAGAGCACTAAATGATGGGGAACAAAATAAAGGAGTTAATGATCACGGATGAAGCCAAGCTCAACACAGCTAGTCAAAGAGACAGGGATATACAAAGAAAGCAGTAAATGATCAACGGAGCTATGAAGTAGTAAATGATCAGGGATGAAACAAAAGAGAAGAAATGTCAAGCGCATGGGAAAGACAAACAAATGTACATGATAAATGCATGAAGAGCAGCAACATTGATAAATAAGGAGTAAAGTATGAAAAGTCAACAGTGAATGGCCTGTGATTAGATAACACGTACCTATAATTAGATAACACATAGAAGACCAGAACAGAAGGGGCAAAAAATTATAGGGAAAAAAAGATAAAAGCAGCAAACAGAACAGGCAAAAAAAAAAAAATTCCTCCGTAAAATAGGGACAGATTTTGAATAATAAAACAAAATCATTTAATATGCTTAGAGAAGAATAGATACAAATCATCGTAGTAGGAAGACAACTCAGCAATGTAGGCAGCACAGATCATCATCTAAATGATTAAAAGTACACAAAAAAATCAAGTATTATCCATACCTGGCACAAAATGAGTTGCCATAGAATGCACTGAACTTCATAAGCTCTCTCAGTACAAATTAAAGCCAAAGATCAACCGCCTGCATGAACAAAAGATCACCTATCAATCAACAAAGAACTACAATAGACATTGTTGACCATGAAAAAACTTGCACGAAAGATGCATGGGGAAAAAAATCAAGCTGATGCAGGAGCAACAAAGAACAATGAACGAATGATGCGGTAAGAACACATGGGAAACCCAACAAAAATAACAAAGACAAATTATGGAAGAACGCAGAAAAAAAGACACATAAAAACCCTAAATTTGAAACTTCCAAATTTCTGGACCAAAAACAATCGAGACAAAAACTCCAAAGCAAAGCCAAAAAAACAACAAAGGATTGAAGAAGCCAAGATAAAGCAAAGCAGAGAAGGCAAAACGACAGAGACCAAAAAAGAAAGGAGACAAATAAAAAACAACCCAGAAAAAAGACACCGTTGAAAAAAGAGGGGCAAAAAGAAAACGGACTGGAAATAACAGGACACATCGGGCATTAAAAAGTTTAGTCATCAGCAAGGAGGGGCAAATCCGGGAATTCACTGTTCATTTACTGTACAATGAATAGTGAATCCCGCCTCTCCTTTAGTATATATAATAATATTATAAAGACAGCAAAAAAACGTCATACTAGAAATTTAGCTAAATTAATAAAACTCATGGCTAAAAATTTTGTTGCTAAAAACGTTTTTTGTTGTAATTACTATTCTTGCATTCATCCTCAAGATTTGTTTCGTGTACCTCAAGTTTCGTATATGGTGGTTCATGTTGTTTGTTTTCACAGGTTTAAACTACTATTTAAACTTTTTTGCTACAATGTTTCTCTCAAAAAAATTTTATTGTTTAAACTTTCCCATTCAAACATATAAACTAAACAATATGAGTTAAAATCTAACATCATTATTGACGTTTGTAGTAAAAATCTAACCTTTTAAACACCGTTAATTCCTTTGTCAAAGTAGGTTTTACTACCCAACATAAACACTGTGAAGCTCACATTTTCCTTTCATGGTGACGCTTTTTCCCGAGTACCTCAATGAGCATGTCCTCACTCATGCTAGTAGTGATATGTTTCTGGTCGTGAAATTCTGGAACGATTGGCCTGAGAACACAATCTATGATGGTTTTTAGTGGTTCCTCATGTTGGCTACTGCTCTTACGTTCATCATCGAGATATGTTTCGTGTACCTCAAGTTTCACGTATGGTGGTTCATGTTGTTTGTTTAGGTTCGAACTTTTATTTAAAAATTTTTGCTACAGTGTTTTATCTCACAAAGTTTAAATTTATGTTTAAAATTTTCTTTTCAAACCTATAAACCAAAGTAGCCTAATATATGTTAAAATCTAACGTTATTATTGACGTTTGTAATAAAAATCCTACCTTTCAGACACTATGAATTCTCTCGTTAAAGTGGGTTTTACTACCTAATATAAGCACTCTGAAGCTTGCATTTTCCTTTCATGGTGACGATATTTCCCAAGTACCTTAATCAACATGTCCTCACTCATTCTAGTAGTGCTATGTTTTTGGTCACGAAATTCTGGGATGATTGGTATGAGGACATAATCTATCATGGTTTTTGGTGGTTCTTTATGTTGGCTACTGGTCTTACGTTCATTGTCGAGATGTGTTTCATGTACCTTAAGTTTCGCATCTGGTGATTCATGTTGTTTGTTGCATAGATTCCAACTATTATTTAAAGTTTTTGCTACAATGTTTTATCTCACAACATTTAAATTTATGTTTAAATTTTGAATCTTTAAACCTATAAACTAAACAAGCCTAATATTAGTTAATATCTAACATCGTTATTGACGTTTGTAATAAAAATCTTACCTTTCAAACACCGTTAATTCCCTTGTTAAAGTGGGTTTTCCTACCCAACGTAAACACTCTAAAGTTTGCATTTTCATTTCATGGCGTCATTTTTTCCCGAGTACCTTAACGAGCACGTCCTCACTCTTGCTATCTGTGTTGGTTGCGGTTTTTGGTGGTTCCTTATAAAGTTATCAAATGGGCCAGGCTGTCCATAGACCTGTCAGGCACGCGTGCAAGTGACCGTTGGGCCCATCATGTGCAAGTGACCGTTAATTCCTTCGTAAAAGTGGGTTTTACTACCCAACATAAACACTGTGAAGCTCACATTTTCCATTCATGGCGACGCTTTTTCCTGAGTACCTCAATGAGCATGTATGCGAACTACTGTTTAAATTTTTTGCTACAATATTTTCTCTCACAAAGTTTAAATTTTTGTTTAAGCTTTTCTTTCAAACATATAAACCAAACAAGCCTAATATGAGTTAAAATCTAACGTCCTTATTAACGTTTGTAACAAAATCAAACATCGTTAATTCCCTCATGAAAATGGGTTTTACTACCCAACGTAAACACTGTAAAGCTCGCATTTTCTTTTCATGGCGACGCTTAGAGTGATCAAATTCCATCAACCCTAAAAGGAAATTTTAATGGGAAACTATCATAATAGTAAATAATCATCACAAGAGAATCTGCACATTCCCACATATGCAGCTGAACTGAAATCATAAACTGATAGAAACTTATACATGTAACTTTCCATTAGAACACTAGTTTATGGAAGTTTACATTGTTTTTTACATTGTTTGTAGAGCATCAGGTGGGGACAGGAATTATGCAAATTAAAAAAAAAATTCAACTTAACATGAATCACAGCAAATAGTCAAAACAGAGTTGCGTAACAAAAATCTTGCCTACTCAAAAGATGAATGTATTCGCACCGCCACCCAAAAAGGTGATACAGAATCAAGGTATGAGAACTAGATACAGAATTTGTTACTGAATTATTGATTTTATTGACTGAAAAAATCGTTTCTATCTGCATACAAATCACTCAATTAGGTATTCGAGAGACCTGAACTCTCCCTCACTCTTCTCTTACAAGCTTCTCTGATCTCTCCAATCTCTTTCCCCTCCTTTATACCTCACCGTTTCCCGCCTAAAAACCGTTATTCTCACTACCCAAGGCTCGGCCTCACTCTGCATTAGATAGTCCTGCTACAGAGTTCCCTTTTTTTCCCCTGTCTCTTATTTCTCCTCACATAAGTAAAATGCACCGGTGGCATATCAAAAGGACACCAATAAAGTCTAAATGGCTGCCAGGTACAATTGAAAACAACATAATGGCATCATAATTTCTGTAATATAATACAAGTCATGTTAGATAATTGTTATGCAGTACGAAACCGTGAGATTCTAAAACAGAAAAGGAGAGGGAATTTTACGTTACCATTTCAGCATAACCCATGTCATATGGATCCTCATCAGGAATCCAGTTATCTGTGCTAAACTGAGGAAATGAGCGGGTAGATACCTTAGCATATAGCCATTGACCATTCTCAACTTTCCGGCAGTTAGGATGTTGCATTGCCCCTTCATACAAATGCTGAACCAATGCAATCAGTAGAGCATATAAAAAAAGTACATTTAAAACCTTCGCACTAAATAATCTGTAGGCATATCAAAATGAGGACCTCATCAACTTACTATTTTCATAGGTGACAAATTATTTCCTGGGAAATAGGTGAGAAATTATTACAGCAAAGCATAAGGAAGGGAGAAAAAAAAAAAAAAAAAAAAAAAAAAAAAAAAAAAAAACAAAACTCATTATTTATATAGATTTACTTCTCATTATTTCCCTCATTATTATCTCTAATCAACTAATGTTTTCAGAATTGGTATCTAACTAATATTTTTAGTAGGGAAGGCATTCAAATATCATAGCTAATTAGCAATTTAATAGTCACATGAATATTTTCGTTCAAAAAATTAATAGAATCAAGATGCAGGGAAAAAAGTTGAAGAAATATCATATTTCAGTGGCACAATAGGCACATTTTAATGTTTATGGAGCATATTACACAAGAGACAAAATTCAGGCGGTGTTTATAAGCATTTTAATTAGAAAATTTGACGGAGTTAGATTTAGAGGGCATGTTGGCATAAATGATAAAATTTAAGCAGCACAATATACCCATTTTAAAATTCAAAAGACATATTAACACATGTAAAAAAATTCACAAAGAATTTATAAAATTTGTCAAAAATAATAATATTTCAGTAAAATTCATCACGATAACGAAACTTAACAGTGTTGCCTTATAATTATGGTGAGTCAGATATGGTGGAAAAATTGAGCTTAATTAACAATATTGCTTTTTAATCAATAATTAGTGAATATCCTAAATATTTTCTAAGCGATAGCAGTGATGATGTCGAGGGATTTCCTTTTTAAGCGGATTAGAATTCTTTCGGAAACATGAACTTAATAAAAACTTTCTTTCCAACCTAATAAATTAATCAAATGTTGATTAAATTTCACCATATTCACGCTTTTGTGTCGCACAAACAATCGAGATCATTGATTATCTTATCCGGTTGGGCTTTACTTGATAGAATCAAACGGGAGATGTCTTATTGGTCATGTTGTTTTACATACAAAAACGATATATAATTAGTAGTTAGCTGTTTGATTTCGAAAACTACATTTTTGGGGGCAAAATTTATACTCTATATTTATAAATACGATTCCAAACTTTTAATTTTAGTATTTGAGACATAAATTTGACGCTTGATAATGCACTCCAATAACATGGACTTTAAATAATAGACCACGATAAGAGTACCAAATGCCGAAATTAAAAATCATGGTCTAACAAAAAATAAGTGTATTTGTGGACAAATCTTGAGACATGTTATGTTGGCTATTAGTTGATGTTCATTAGCTATTAGACCATAATTATAATTTGTTTTCAAATTTAGAGACATAATTTGGATCTAAATTTTTAAAACACTGATTAGTTTAAAATGCATAAATACAAAAAAAAAAAATCTATTTGTTTATAGTTAACTACACATCATTTTCATCTTTATATATTTTCATTTATGTGAAAAAGATCAGAAGTACTCGTCAGTAGTTTCTGTAATTAATAAAGGCACTGTTTATAGCCTACAATCTACATATTTGTCTTTTTCTTATATATAAGAATATATTTGTTGTCTTCCAGCAAAAAAAGAAAAAAAAAGTACATGTTTGTTGTTTTCTACCTTATCTCGTTAATCAGTGGATCTCTTTTCCCCAAAAAAATCAGTTAGAGGTTGCTTGTTTGTTTGGATTAAAACTCAAAAAAAAAATTTTAAATTAAATTACAATTTTATTTAAATTTACGTTTTTTTATAAAATTTAAATTTAAATTTGAGTTTAAATTTTTTTAACTTGAGTTTAAGGTTAAAAAGTTTAAATTTTTCTTTCAACTCAAATTCTTAAACTCAAACTCAAGTAAATAAATAATATTTTTCTACTCTTAAAAATACCATAACTTTTTCGTTTTAATTTCAATTGAGATGATTTTTTTCAATGCGTTCATAATGAAAAGACGAATAAAATCCTATCCATATACTCTATTAAAATTTTCCATCACATTGAGTTTTTATTAAAATACTATTTAAATATAAATTCAAGTTTTGACCCACCCAAATACAAACTCAAATAGATTCTCAATTCAAACTATAACTCAAATGTGCACATCCAAACACAAACTCAAGTTACAATTTTAACTCAAATTATAACTTAAATTTAACTCAAGATTTACACTAAAATCACCGTAACTCAAAAATACAACTGAAGCTCATTATTTATACATATTTACTTCTCATTATTTATCGTTTTTTGGGGTTTGTCCGTTTTTTATTTTATTTTAAAAAGAATGAAGTTTTGCTACCTTCCATGTCATAAGGCGGTAAAGGATTATGTATCATTATTTAAAACATATGAACAAACATATAAAAAAAGACATATTTGTTGTCGTTTACCAAAAAAAAAAAAATGTTGTTTGTATTGTAGCTTAAACATTTGGATGTCGTCCGCGTAAAACACGGCATGTACCTTCATCAATTGGAAGTTGGCTGCATTTCATGAACATGAAAACATGTAGAGTTTGATGTCCTTTAAATTATAGTATCTTCATATTATCATCATTAATTTTTTTTGCTACGATGAATATTATAATTTTTCTCTTAATCATGTTTCAATTATTATGAAATCAAGGCCACACATAAATTAATTTTTTTTGCTACGATGAATATTATAATTTTTCTCTTAATCATGTTTCAATTATTATGAAATCAAGGCCACACATAAATATGCATGTCCGTAGTACATTCACCACTAGTAAATTCACATGCGTAAAATAAGAATCTATCTATTTAATTTTTGATGAAAAAGCGTATAAATACAAAATAACAAATATTGTTCTTATTTATTCATAATCACACATGAGCGACCAGTTACATTTATATCCAACCATAACCCCCACAGGCCACAGCCTCAGCAAAAATAAATAAATAAACAAATAAAACAACATAATTAAGCCCACACACAAACCCTAATTAGTTTCCCAACTCTGATATTCTTTAATACCACAACTCAATGTATACCTGACTTATAAGAAATAAAAAATCTAACATAATACATGTGTATATAACGTATGTATGTATGTATTTCTACATATAACATAATTAACATAATGTATATATAGAAAAGAAAAGCTAGATCAGAGTGAAGAGGAAATTAACTACATGTAAACTAATACACAAGAACCCTTTTTCTTTGTTCATTAATACCCTTATTTGCCCTTCTTTTTGGTTGATTTCTGTTTCTGATCCGGTGGTGACAAGATGGACTTGGCAGAGTGTTGGTAGCTCTGGTTGCCTCGGTTGCTTTTGTTTTCATCATTAAATTTTGTCAAATTGACCCCCATGCAATCTTGGGCAGAATATTGAGAAGATGAAACAGTAGTAGTACTTTTTGAAGACATTTTTTTTTTTTGGTGAATCAAATAGCCTGTGTTTTTTTTTTTTTTTGGTGAATAAAAAATAGCCTGCATTATGTACATATATACAATGCATATCAACCTCTTGCCTGGCTAGCTCATACATGGTTATTTTGAACAAGAAACCAATAATTTCCATGAAAATCAGTTTAGGAAATTTCTAAATGGTTTCTAGGATTGGTTTCAAGTTACATGGTTTGTGTGTTTGAATAGGAAAATACGTTAGACTTGATTTCAAATTTCAATTAGTTTTACGGGAAGGAGCAGAAATAATAAATTCAAGCCCGACCGACTTGATTTTTTTTTTTTTTTTGCTATATATATACATGTATATATTTTATATAGTTTCTATATATATAGTATTCTTCAACCGAGTGGAATTCGTGGTAGTACATAAAAAGAAAGCATTGTTGAACTTCTATTTGTATTGCCGATATCCAATAATAATAATAATAATAATAATAATAATGATTTTATTTGCTATATATATATATTATATAGTTTCTATATATAATATTCTTCAACCGAGTGGAATTTGTGGTAGTACAAAAAGAAAGCTTTCTTAAACTTTGATCTATTTGTTTTGAAGATATCCAATAATAATAATAATAATAATAACTACTAGTTAATAGATCTCAATGTAAGTTCCCGGTAATTTTCTTGCAAAATAAAACCAATATTATGATATATCAAATATAGTGTGTTATATGCATATACAGAGAGAGACCCTCGTCCTACAATAAGAAAAGCAAATTAATTAGGTCAAAATTCAGTGTTCCATCGAACAATACGAGGAAAAAGTCTAGAATTTGAAGACTCAATACTAGTTCCTTAAATGTTAAATATAAAAGTTTTGGTTAAATGCTTGAATGACTTGTGGGATCGGGAAAAAAAACTGGGCTCATATTTCACCATTTATTCATAGTAGCTTAAAAACAAATTACTTTTTGATAGTAGTAACTTTTAGCAAACAAACATCAATGGGAAACATATTTGGTTTGCAATTTGAAAATGATAACATAAAAATTTTCGAAAAATTTCTTCTGGAAGTCGAATGATTTTATGAATAGTTTGACCTGATCATCTTGAGCTTACACGAAGTAATAACTTGGAATAACATATGATGTTTCCTTAATAATTTCTCTTCAATTGCACATGTAGATGATATTGACAAAAGCGAATGGTAGATGTAACTCGAAAAAAATTACATTAATGGCTTTGATTGGCACCATTTTGATTAACTGGTCATTATGTTCAGAAAAGCTAAGATAGAAATATAATTATTTGCTTGTTGAAAACACTGAATTATATATATATATATATATAATAACACTGAACTATATATTTTACATTGTATTTTAATTAATAATCGTCACACACACACTTGATATCCTATAATGATAATTAAAGCCATTGTTAATTCGTTTATCTAGAAATGTATGTCGCCACTGTGGATAGATTTCACCGTGTAATTGGATTTCGTGAGACTTTGGTGTAGACATATTTTAACTTTCAAGTTCTGTACGCTTACATATTAATTGATACTATATAAAATTGCTCTACTATATCCCTTCATAAATTGGTCTTTGACTTTCCACGGGTATAATTTCTGTTAACTTTCTCATAAATATTACTGGTCAAAGTCGAACAAATAAAAGAAATAAATATATATTTAATTTATTTATTTATTTAAAGGAAAACTACAACTCTGCTTGTTGTCGTTAATTTGTTTTTTCATGAAGTTTCAGTCCCTAAACTTCTTCAAATTTGTTGATCGACAGTCATTCGCTATGTATCCTTATCTCGTTATTTGCTCAACTACACACGTAAATAGAATTCCAAATTAAAATAATCAAATCATGTATGAAAGGTGCCCAAGATTTTCTACTAAATGAAGAAAGAAGAAAAAAGCAAAAGATATTAAAGATTAATTTTGGAATTTGATATATCGTAAGTCCATATATAAGAAAATATTAGGAATATGTATATTTTGAAGAAATTAATACTTCAAAGTTTGAATATATGTAACTTTGAATTTTTCATGCAAGTAAGATTTCCATGAGATCAAGCAATTTCACTCTATGCTCTGCATGTCATTTGCTCGAAAGTACCCTAATGTTAAAGACGTGTTTTGTTTTTACAGCCGTGCTTAAAACGTTGACACATAACAATATATCCACATATTATTGTCAAGACATTTTTATTTTTACATACGACTCATGAGTTCAATCGGCGCCGTCGATAAGCAAAAGTGCATACGAAATTACAAGGCCCGACGTACACATGTCCATTAATAATTCCTCCACGGTGTAAAAACAACAAGGCAACTAAAAATAATAAAATTTTATATTGAACAATTCAACATGCTTATTCAAACCTAATGAAATAACAGATTCATTGCCTTCTAATTAATGTTGGGTTGTTTCCATTGAAAAAAAAAAATGTAGAAGAATAAGTTCAACATCATCGTTTCTTGATAATTAGATCAAACGACATGAAGTAGGGTGGGGTACAATATATCGTGATTTTCGGTGGTTTTTTATGATGTCTACTGCTTTTGCTTTCAGCGTCGAGATCTGTTTCATGTACCTTGATTGGCATGAGAACACAATCTATCGCAGTTTTTGGGGGGATGCCTACTGCCCTTAAATTCAACGTCGAGATCTGTATCATGTACCTCAAGTTTTGCATATGGTGGTTCATATTGTTTGTTTCACTAGTTCGAACTACTGTTTAAATTTTTTTGCTACTATGTTTTCTGTCACAAAGTTTAAATTAATGTTTAAATTTTTCTGTTCAAACCTATAAACTAAACAAGTCTAACTATATGAGTTAAAATCTAACACCGTTATTGACGTTCGTAATAAAAATTCTATCTTTTAGGCACTGTTAATTCCCCGTCAAAGTGGGTTTTAGTATCCAACATAAACACTCTGAAGCTCGCATTTTCCTTTCATGGCGACGCTTTTTCCCAAGTACCTCAAGGAGCATCTCCTCACTCATGCTAATAGTGCTATGTTTTTGGTCGCGAAATTCTATGACGATTGGCTTGATGATGCAATTTATCGCGGGTTTTTTTGTGGTTCCTTATGTTGGCTACTGCTCTTGCATTCAGGGTCAAGATTTATTTCGCTTACCTTAAGTTTTGCGTATGGTGGTTTATTTAGTGTGTTTCATAGATGCAAAGTATTGTTTAATTTTTTACTACAGTGATTTCTCTTAAAGTCTAAATTTTTGTTTAATGTTTTCTTTCAAACCTATAAACCAAACAAACCTAGTGTATGCTAAAATCTAACGTTGTTATTGATCTTACCTTTTAGACACTGTTAGTTTCCTCGTTAAAGTGAGTTTTACTACTCAACATAAACACTCTGAAGCTTGCATTTTCCTTTTATTGCAACGCTTCTTTCTGAGTACCTCAATGAGCATGTCCTCACTCGTACTAGTAGTGCTATGTTTCTAGTCGCGAAATTCTGGGACGATTGGCCTGAGGACACAATATATCGTGGTTTTTGGTGGTTCCTTATGTTGGCTACTGCTCTTACATTCATCATCGAGATATGTTTCGTGTACCTCAAATAATACGATATTTGCAACGATAAATGTCATCGCAAATAATTTTAGGTTATTTGCGATGACGTTTTCTCTTTTTCGTCGCAAATAATCTTTTCAAGATTTCACCAAAAACTAAATGCGGGAAAAATGATTATTTGTGACGACTCAAAAATTATTTGCGTCGACATTATGTCATCGTAAATAATTGCCAGCTGTGAAGTATTTGCGACGACATTTTTAATTTACGTCGTCGTAAATAAGTCTGATCTAATAGACCATATCCTCTTCTTCTTTATTTTCCCCTGACGTTTTCTCTCTCTCTCCTGTAAAATCTCTCTCTCTCTGCCTCCTCTTCCCGTTGTCGCCGCCACCACCCCCGCCACCGGCCCTCTTCTCTCTCTCTTCCCTTCTCTCTCTCTCTCTCTTCTGATCCCTTCTCTCTTCTTCCCCTCTCCGGCCGCTGCCGCTGCTCCCGCCGCCCCGTCCCCGCTAGGAGTTTGAAGAGGCTAACATACTCTGACAGGTTTGTGTTTTTTCCTTTTTTTTTTCTTTTTGTAAATTTTATTTGGTTGCCGAGAAAATGGAAAATGGAAGAAGAATCGTGCATGTCCGAGAAAATTTTATTGCTCTTGTTTTGCTTATCGAGTATGTGCTTGGATTGAGTTGCGATAATTTTGATGCTCTAGGAGTTGAATAATGGGGATTTTGTTTGGGAATTTTGCTTGAGTTTAGTCATTTTTTATGGTTCCGAGAATGTGAAAATTTAAACTTGCATTGATTAATCAAGAATTGTGTCTATATATTTATCTAGATGTTAATAAAATGTTAATTTCAGTGTTTGAAAATTATGTTCGATGTTTCAATTTAATGTAGGCGTTTGATTTTTTGCCTTCGTCGATGTTTACCCGGCTCCTCCGACGTAATCCCGCTATTTTTAGTCCCCGTTTAGTGGGTTTGAACTTTGTAAGTTTTTTATATTTATTGTACTTTTAGTTTAAAATTGTTGTAGTTTTTGGTTGTATGAATTCAGAATTATGATTTTGATATTTGAACTATGATTTTCTTATATTGTTGAAATTTAGTATATGTTTGTGATTCTTGTTCTGGGTGGCACATATTGTAGCTATGGTGTGCCAAAATCTTTTAAAGTTATTTTTCTGCAGGTTTAGATTTTTGGATCATAAGAAAAATAAGCCGTTATGCTGCCAAAATTTAGTTAGAATTTAAGAATTTTAACAAATGCAATTTATTTGATAGGCCAGTACGGAGACCCAAGAGCCGATGTCTACCATAGACAATTCGGGGGACATACATTGTCGCGGGGCCTCTTGGGTTAATCCCCAAGCAGAACAGACTTTTGTAAGTATTTTTATTTTTCATATTAAATTTTTTTTGTACTGAAATAGTGGTTTTATAACACGTATAAACAATTATAATATCTTATTATGTAGAACACCCTAGAGGAGGAGAGACAAACGCAGAGAACACAGTCTACTTCAAGCTCGACTAGACCCGCCTTTGATGAGCATGGGGTTTTGGAGCAAGTTCTTGGCATTCGTAGAGGACATAAGATAGGAGTGGGTCCGACAATCTCCCAAAAGCATTACTCTGGGACTTCTTCTTCATCTACTGGTTCATACTTAGACGTAACATCATCGGCTCAACCTGACCCACGTATGAGTCGTTATTTAGAGAAATCGTACCGGCAACAAGTTAAGATTTATGAGAATCAGGTGAAGGTGTTAGAGTTGATGGCTAAATTGCAGCCTAACATCCAATTACCTACGATTGATCGTCCAGAACCAGTTGACCTAGATGCTCCTCTGCCTCCTTCAGATGATGACAGTCCTAATGATGATTCAGATGCTGGCGATGTTGTAAACTTAGACGTTTAGTTCCGTTATATGTACTTTTTTATTTTTCACTTTATTTAGACTTTTATATTTTTTTGAACATTATATATGCACTTCATGTAGTATTCATAATATATTTTATAAATTTACTTAGATTTACTGTTTTTAATGTTAATTTATATTTTACTTTTCATGTATCTTAATAAATTCTATTCAGTATGTAACATAATAATGTTTAATTAAAAATATTAAAAATTAATTAATTGCCATTTCTTAAAAATTATAAACAAAATTAATTTCGGTTGTCGTCGCAAAAAAAAATGATTATTTACGACAACAATTTGAATTGTCGTCACAAAAATAGATCATATCATGAAAAATTTGCATCAATGTATTAGCGATGATTGTTGTCGCAAATACATTTGTGACGAGACTATGTCGTCGCAAATAATTTATTTGCGACGACAATTTACAACGACGTGTCGTCACAAAAAACTTTATTTGCGATGAAATGTTGTTTTTTGCGACGACTTTTTGTCGTCGCAAAAACCCTTTTTTCTTGTAGTTGTGATATATAAATTTTGTAAATAAATATTAGGAAGATGTATGTATATATATATATGTATATATATATATGTATATATATATATTTGAAGCAATTAATACTTCAAAGTTCGAATTTAGATTGCATTGAATTTTGCATGCGCTTTTCATTTCATTTGTTCGAAAGTTTCCTATTGTTACGTATTGACACACACTGACACAACTCATAAAAACAAAAAAAAAAAAATTGCAAACAAAATTTATAAGGGAGACACAATGTAGCCTTTGGTATTTAATTTCCTCCACGGTACGAAATGGCATCAAATTGGCAAAATTAAGACCCTGTTAATTTTATCAATTTGAGTTTTACTACAGTAAAAAATTCTAAAAAATAATCACATTTAACTTTTTTGCTACAGTAAAAAAACTCTCACATAACATAACATCTCAACTCGAATTAAAAACTTAAATCAGCGAACTAAATGGGGCCTAAAAATATTTCAGTGAAATTCAATATGATAACGAAAAACATAATTTAGATCCGAATTGTTAAAACACAGATTAGTTTAAAATGCATAAATACAAAAAAAAAATCAAAATTTTTTTTTTAATTAACTACACATCATTTACATCTTTATATATTTTCATTTATGTGAAAAAGATCAAAAGTACTTGTCTTTAGTTTCTGTAATTGATAAAAGGTTAGTTTCTGTTGTTGATAAAAGGCGTTGTTAATTTATAGCCTACAATATCTACATATTTGTCTTTTTCTTATATAGTAGAACATATTTGCTGTCTTCTACCATATCTCGTTAATCAGCGGATCTTTTTTCCCCGCAAAAATCAGTTGGAGGTTTCGTTTTTTGCGTTCGTTTTTTGTTTTTTGTTTTTTGTTTTCAAGAATGATGCTTTCCTACCTTCGATATCATAAAGCGGTAAAGGATTCTGCATCATTATTTAAAACACATGAACAATCATAAAAAAAAAAAAAAAAGAAAAAAAAAAGACATTTGTTGTCGTTTACCAAAAGAAAAATTGTTGTTGTTTGTATTGTAGCGTAAACATTTGATGTCGTCCGCGTAAAAGACGACATGTACCTTCATCAATTGGAAATTAAGGCCATATATAAATACTCATGTATTACATTCATCACTAGTAATTAGTAAATTAAGAGACGTAAAAACATAATCTATCTATTTAATAAAGACGAGAAAGCGTAAAAAATACAAAATAACAAACACTGTTCTTATTTATTCATAATCACACATTATGAGCGACCAGTTACATATATATCCAACCATAACCCCCACAGCTTCAGCAAAAATAAATAAATAAACAAATAAAACAACATAATTAAGCCCACACACAAACCCTAATTAGTTTCCCAACTCTGATATTCTTTAATACCACAACTCAATGTATACCTGACTTATAAGAAATAAAAAATCTAACATAATACATATGTGTATATAACGTATGTATGTATGTATGTATTTCTACATATAACATAATTAAGACAATGTATATATAGAAAAGAAAAGCTAGATCAGAGTGAAGAGGAAACTAACTACATGTAAACTAATACACAAGAACCCGTTTTTTTTTTTTTTTCATTAATACCCTTATTTGCTCTTCTTTTTGTTTGATTTCTGTTTCTGATCCGGGGGTGAGAAGATGGACTGTGCATTGTATTGGTAGCTCTGGTTGCCTTGGTTGCTTTTGTTTTCATCATTAGGTCTTGTCCAATTGACCCCCACGCAATCTTTGGCAGAATATTGAGAAGATGAAATGGTAGTAGTACCGTTTGAAGACATTTTTTTTTTTTCGAAAGATGATGAACCAAAATAACTTGTGGTTTTTTTTCTTTTTTTTTTGGTGAATAAAAAATAGCCTGCATTATGTCCATATTTATAACGCCTCTTGCCTGGCTAACTCATACATGGTTATTTTGAACAAGAAACCCATAATTTCCATGAAAATCAGCTTAGGAAATTTCTAATTGGTTTCAAGTTACATGGTTTGTGTGTTTGAATAGGAAAATAGGTTAGACTTGATTTCAAATTTCAATTGGTTTTAGAAGGAACAGAAATAATAAATGCATGCCCGACCGACTTGATTTTTTTTTTCTATATATATATATATATATATATGTATATATTTTATATAGTTTCTATATATATAGTATTCTTCGACCGAGTGGAATTCGTGGTAGTACATAAAAAGAAAGCATTGTTGAACTTCTATTTGTATTGCCGATATCCAATAGTAATAATAATAATAAGGATTTTATTTGCTATATATATATATTATATAGTTTCTATATATAATATTCTTCAACCGAGTGGAATTTGTGGTAGTACACAAAAAGAAAGCTTTCTAAAACTTTGATATATTTGTTTTGGAGATATCCAAAAATAATAATAATAATAATAATAATAATAATAATAACTACTAGTTAATAGATCTCAATGTAAGTTTCCGGTAATTTTCTCGCAAAATAAAATCAATATTATGATATATCAAATATAGCGTGCTATATGTATATCTGTACAGAGAGAGACTCTCGTCCTGCAATAAGGAAAGCAAATTAATTAGATCAAAATTTTGTGTTCGATCCAACAATACGTGGAAAAAGTTTTTTTTTTTTTTTTTTTTTTTTTTGTGTTTATCTAAGTAAGGGTGGGGATATTGGAATTTTTTACCTCAACAGTATTAATTGGAGGTTGCAGTGTGTTTCCAGCCACCCTAAGCTGGGCTCATATTTCACCATTTATTCATAGTAGCTTAAAAACAAATTACTTTTTGATAGTAGTAACTTTTAGCAAACAAACATCAATGGGAAACATATTTGGTTTGCAATTTGAAAATGATAACATAAAAATTTTCGAAAAATTTCTTCTGGAAGTCGAATGATTTTATGAATAGTTTGACCTGATCATCTTGAGCTTACACGAAGTAATAACTTGGAATAACATATGATGTTTCCTTAATAATTTCTCTTCAATTGCACATGTAGATGATATTGACAAAAGCGAATGGTAGATGTAACTCGAAAAAAATTACATTAATGGCTTTGATTGGCACCATTTTGATTAACTGGTCATTATGTTCAGAAAAGCTAAGATAGAAATATAATTATTTGCTTGTTGAAAACACTGAATTATATATATATATATATAATAACACTGAACTATATATTTTACATTGTATTTTAATTAATAATCGTCACACACACACTTGATATCCTATAATGATAATTAAAGCCATTGTTAATTCGTTTATCTAGAAATGTATGTCGCCACTGTGGATAGATTTCACCGTGTAATTGGATTTCGTGAGACTTTGGTGTAGACATATTTTAACTTTCAAGTTCTGTACGCTTACATATTAATTGATACTATATAAAATTGCTCTACTATATCCCTTCATAAATTGGTCTTTGACTTTCCACGGGTATAATTTCTGTTAACTTTCTCATAAATATTACTGGTCAAAGTCGAACAAATAAAAGAAATAAATATATATTTTATTTATTTATTTATTTAAAGGAAAACTACAACTCGGCTTGTTGTCGTTAATTTGTTTTTTCATGAAGTTTCAGTCCCTAAACTTCTTCAAATTTGTTGATCGACAGTCATTCGCTATGTATCCTTATCTCGTTATTTGCTCAACTACCCACGTAAATAGAATTCCAAATTAAAATAATCAAATCATGTATGAAAGGTGCCCAAGATTTTCTACTAAATGAAGAAAGAAGAAAAAAGCAAAAGATATTAAAGATTAATTTTGGAATTTGATATATCGTAAGTCCATATATAAGAAAATATTAGGAATATGTATATTTCGAAGAAATTAATACTTCAAAGTTTGAATATATGTAACTTTGAATTTTTCATGCAAGTAAGATTTCCATGAGATCAAGCAATTTCACTTGGAGCTTTGCATGTCATTTGTTCGAAAGTGCCCTACTGTTAAAGACTTTTTTTTATTCAACCGTACTTATTGTTATTTTGTTTTTTAATTCAAGTTGCTCTTGTAATCTCTTCCTATAATCTCTCACGTAATCGCATCCTATATAATCTCTCTGATATCTATCTCATATATATATACACACACACACACACTAAGGCCCCAATTTTAGGAAGGCCTCAAATTTTTTCCAAAAAAATAGGCCTATATTTAGCCATTATCTCATTTTAAAAATTAATTGTAAATAATATTTTATTCATTGCTTTCATCTCCTAATTGCCTAATTTGGTAGGGAGCTTTTTTTTTTTTCTTAATTAAGTTGCCATTTTCTTAAGTGCTTTAAAACTGTCAGTGAGAATTTTGGGGAATGATGAGTGACTCACCCGCGACGTTTATTTGTGAATGTTTAAAAAAATGGAAAAAGGAAATTAAAACATCAAAAAGACTTCCTTTATTTTTTTCCAAAAAAAAAAAAAAAAAAAAAAAAAAAAAAACTTATAAAAAAAAATCAACGAACTCAAACGCTATGTACATATTCATTATTCATTTGCTATGTTTACATAAAAGCGACATATCGTCAGAAGCTTCTGTTCATTTATTAATAGATAGTTAGATGACATGTTTAATTATGACTCACATATTTGTGAAACGCTATGTCGTTTATCAGTTAGAATTTTTCAAAGAAAAATTTGGAGAATTCACTCTTTGACTGTATTGTTATAAAATTTTTACACTTTATTCTTAATTAATATCAGTTTTGACTAATATAATTTTTTTGATAAAAAGGTACTAAGAGGTGAAAATATTAGACCTATACATTCTAAGGGGGTATTTATCTATTTTTTCTCATTTTCAAAGTTTCTTCCCTTTTTTCCCAATATTTATCATTAAAAAAAATATCCGTTTTCAATATAATAAAAACGTGTAGAATCTGGTGTAGTTTATTCCACAGAATAAAATGAAAAGCAACGTGCAGCTATGGTTTACGTTCAGGAATGTCATCGTTTGATTTGGTACCAACTAGTGAAACGACAGGTGTTTGTAGTTTACTTTTGTTGTCGTTTAAGTTAAAAAAGACGACATACAGGTATCTTGTTTGATTCTTTCAAGCACACGTAGCTTTTTTAAAAATAAATAAATCAAATAAAGCACACGTAGTTGAAATCTCACGTATTTCCTGTGGGTTATACGTTAAAAAGTCCCTTTCTCCAGTAGTTAAACAGTTCATGTTTAACAATTAAAAGACAAGTTGGCTCTTTCATGATAATATTGATATATCAATAAAACGTGTGGAGTTTGGCGTTGACGTGTTGTTTCATCAATACCGACATCATGTTTTCCCAACATTTAAAAAAAAAAAAACAACAACAACAACATTATTTGTAACACAAACATTTACTAAAAATAGACGTTCAAAAAGGCCAAAGAAAAATGATTTTCATCGCCACTCACATAAGTACCGAAAAAATATTGGTCCCATTTGTAAGATCCAAAGGTCAAACTCAAGTGTGTTGTGGTGATTATCATTACTTGTCACGAACAGCAACATGCTTAAAGCAATAAAAGTTGGGAAAATACAGAATGACACGAAATATTAAACCGAAGGAACACTATTTCCAACTCTCCAATTTCTTCAAAACCATGAATACTTTTCCATCAAAAAAATTTCTTCAAACCCAAATGCAAATCAAGCATGGTTAACCAAGAGATCACGAGGGACTTAAACCTGCTTGATGGAGAATTAGGATAATACTCACAGAATCGAACATGGAGAATCATACAAAGCACCAACTTAAAATACAATGCCAAGATATTCCACTTATTTAATATTACTAGGAGACAAATAAATAATTTATTAGAGAATTTATTAGATACCGAAGTACCAGATGAAAACATCATTTAAGGAGATGTTTAGTTGGAGGATTCAAATAATGATTTGAATCATGGTTCATGGTTCGCTACAGTGTTTTCTCTCACAAAAAATACACGTAAATTTAAAATAGTTCTAATCACATGATTCTAATTCATAAACCAAACGTCTCCTAAAACAAAATCATTTAGAAAATAATGCCATCAGAGTATGATTTACTATGCATTCAAATGAATTATGGCACAATCCAACAAGAATGAGATGTGTATAAATATAAATTTAACCAAGTAAGCAGCTGTCTATGCAAAGGAAATTGGAGAGGCCTTGGAAGTGGTAGAGAAGCTTTTGTAAGTTTAGTTTGTGCACCTCCTATCACGTCTCATTATAGCTTTTTGATAGATATGGTCCAAAGGAGATCCGACTCGGATTGCACTGTTGCCTTCTCTCCTTCAACTATGTTTGAAGTACTTACTAAACCACCAAAGTTCATTTCTGTCTCATCTGAAATGGACAAACATAACAGTGAGTCTGGCTCCACCACTCTTAGCAGAAAAAACCACAGCTACAAACAGCAAAAACTTTTTAAATATGATTATGGCACTATAAAAACCATTTCTATCATGTCACACCAAAACTAATTGTAGTCAAAGAGTATTGAAATTTAAAAGTAGAAATAGACTTTGTCAAGATGGATTTACATGTCCTGCTATTAATGCTTTTCTTGTTTGGTCACCAGTCATAAAGCAAACGAGCCCCAAAAGATATCAAATAAAGTCGCCGAACAAAAGCATAGTCGAATCATTCAATTTGCCTCATTTAAATTTGGTCAGATATAATAAATAAGCTAGGATCTAGAGGTACATCGCAGATGGGACATAACCAGAAAATCAAAATTCAGGGTTACCGTAACATGTTAAAACAGTAAATGGAAGCACCCATATAGTAAACTGCACTGAAAATACTTACTCAGATCCCACTTGAGGCCAGTGGTTGTAGTCCTCCCAGATGGCATCCCAACGGGAATGAGTCCACAATGTGGGCCTTCGACAGATGATTGAACATGAATCTCATGATGGTGAGATTTTGGAAGAAGGTGAATGAGGCAATCATCGGATAAAAGAACTATTCGCAAGGATGAAAACCGGTATAAAACGTTAATGTTTCCCATCTCGTGGTCAAACCGACCACCAAGTGCCCCAGCAACCAGAATGCATAGCTATCAGCAGAACAACAAAAAGTTAATCAAAATGCTATTATGAGCAAATACGTTATAAACCAAACTCAGCAAAATCTCAGTCTCATCTGGGGTTCAAAAGGGTTTGGATGTCGTGGTTCAAACCAAAAGTACCTAAAAAAATCATAATGAAGCTGAACCTTACCCATACAGGAGCATATGAAAAGAACCAGCTTACGTTAGACTTATCCGCGTTTGGTGTGAAGTCCCGTATGTGTGTTATACACTTGTGTAAATCTGTGGTATCCTGATCGTGAGACTCATCTACAATCTGGGTTCCCTGCATCCAGTAAGCCAACAATGAAATTCTAAATAAGGTTTCCACAGCACCGAATAAATGCAAACTGCAGGGTGGCAACATCATAATAACAGAATGTAGAAAGCTAAATTCCCCGAGCCAGGTCAGATAAAGGATTGTCACCTTGCTTCTGTAAAAATCAAGGACTTCTGTACGAACTGAATCCATATCACCTTTAATAACATTAGGCGTGTACCTAGTTCAAATTCAGGCGAAGAACAACGTAAGTTCATCATTACGTCTTCACAAATTGATATTGAATTAAAATAGACAAGGAGGAAGCTCAAACAACCACAATGTACAAGTCCCGTGGTATCATCGCCTACTATGACAACCGAGAATTAAATTAAAGCACCCAAATATCCAAAATATTCCAAACAGGAAAGGACACTACAAAGAATGAAAAACACATCTTTAACATGTTAATTTAGACTCCAATTTGCAACTCCCTTTTTCCCCCTTTTTATTTTGCTCTTTTAATTGAAAATCAAGAACTTTGGGCTCCAAAGTTTAGTTTTACATACTTGAGAAAAGATCAACTTCATTTGAAATAGTGCAAAAATTTATTTATTTATTTCCAAATATAACAGACGTGTTAAGAACATAACACAAAGAAAAAGGTTTATTTACCCATGTTTATCAATCAAATAACTAATCTGGAACCACAAGTACAGGAATGAGAATAAAACTACTTTAATTAACTTTTCACAAAAGAAAACCAAACAAAACAAAACATAGAAAAGGAAACGAATTAGAAGGAAGCAAGCAATTCCCGAATTTTCCAAAAAATGCGTGCTCAAAAGCAAATAACACAGCCAAATTTTGCGAAATTAAATAAACAAGAAGCGACAACATCACGATTGATTTAATAACCATAAAAAAACAAAAAAAAAAATCACAACTCAAATGCCTCAACGACAAACAAAAACAAAACAAAACTGTGAAATCGACATAAACAACGAAAGAGAATCTTTCTTCTTTGGACCAGAAAAAAAAAAAAAAAAACACCTGTTTCGAACATCGGAAGCCTCTTCGTGAGGAAAAAACAGAGGAAATTCATCGTAGACGCGGTTCGCACCTCCGTCGGCGCACAAACGCAGTTGTGCTGCTCTAAAACGAAAACGCACAAAAAGGACAACAAATTTCTCAGCGAACCAAAAAATCAAAACAAAAAAAAAAAAGAAATTTAGTCCAAATAATTGACTGATAGTCTATGAAGACGAAGAAATGAAGAAGAAGAGCGCAGGAAGAGTTACCGTGGTTCCAGAGCAGGGGAGCGAATCTCGGGAGGTTCTGGTTAAGGACAACGAGTGCGTAGGATGGAGGAGGGCAGTGGCCGGCAGGGATTGGTGGAAGGAGGAAGGCTGAAGAGTGGAACATAACCTCCATTGATTTGGATTGATGCTTAACGTGCGCTTAAACTTTGATTAGAGAGAAGAATAAGTATTATATTCGAAAAACTGGCATGACTTAAATTAAATTCCTTGCACCTTGAGACTGTGTCCCAAAAAAAAAAAAAAAAAGATCAAGGAGGGGAGAAGAGGACAGACTAATATTAAGTCAAAATGTCCGACTTTTTGCAACTTTTGGTTGCAGAGGGAGAGCCGGATGGCCATACGAAAATAAATTTAATAATGACCCCCATGGACATCATCATATCAACCGACATTATACTGCCTATTTGCCTATTTGGCGTCCGATAAATAATTAATTAATTAAATCAACAAAATATAAAATAATAGAATACACCTTTTTCTTTTCTTTTCTTTTCTTTTATAGTTAGGGTGAGAGAAAAATATATTAAAATTTAAAATGAATTAAAATTAATAGATTAATAATTTATATTAATTAATAAATAGGTTAAATTATTACTTTTATTAATAATTTATCTGATTATAAATTATAATTTAACAAGTTATTATTTATAATTTACAATTTTTGTCTATAATTTATCTGATTATGAATCATAACTTGACAAATTTATCCATAACTTATCTTATTATGAACCATAATTTAATAAATTATAACCTATTAATTTCTATAACTAAAAATTAATTTATATACTTTCTTAAGCTTATTGCATATTTTTTACTATTTTCGTTCTAGTTATTACTATTAATTTGGCCATAATAAGCTGGCCATCAAGATCTCTGTTCATTTGTCAGGACAGGGTGGGGTCCATGAAAGTTTCTTTGGATTCCCATGAAATCAAAAATGAAAATAAAAACAAAGAATTAACATTATTACTTTTTATTTTGTTATATTTGCTAATGAAACCAAAGTGTTGGAATTTGGACGTGACTAGGAAATAGGGTTGGTAACTTAAGTTTAAGTAACGACACGATAATATGATTTGAAACTCGTATAAAATTAATAGATTTGAGTTTATTATAAATAAATTTAAGTTATACTCGGATTGACACAATTAATAAATAAGTTAGGTTAGGGTTAACATCCTAACACGAATTGACATGATTAATTATATGTATCATTTTCAATTTAATAATATGTGATATAACATGAAAATTTATGACATATTAAATACCAATAATGTGAATTTTAATATTTGTAGGTAAAATTCATTTATTTTTCTTAAAAGAAAAGATAAATTGAACAATAAACATATTAAACATGTTTTGACCGTGTTAATTTAACGCAATTAATAAGTCATTATTATATTAGTTATTTATTCAATATATTAATTTAAACGTGTCATACAGGTTGACACGATTAACACGATAAATAAATAGATCGTGTTTGTATTGATATTTTTGACACGTTTAATAAACAGGTCTGACACGATTAATCAACGTTAATACAAACACGATCCACTAACACGAATTGCCACCCAAACAACGGCAAAAAAATGAGAACGATACATATAGTTAGAACTCCAAACAGAGTGATATGAAGAGGAGAATATTTCTTATCTATCGTTTTGGTTGCTGTACTTCCACCCCACTCAGACACCAACAAAAGCAGACTGCAAATTATGACCTCATTCATTTTACTGATTTGAGTTTTCAATTTCAATTTTACTACAGTAAAAAACTAATCACATCTAATTTTTTTTATTACAATTAAAAACTCTCACATAAAATCACATCTTAATTCAAATTAAAAACTCAAATCGACGAACCGAACGAGATGTACATATCTTCTAACAACCCTTCGATAAACCTTTTCTTTGTCTTTGATAGTCAAATGGCATTCAATAGACTTTAGCTTAAAAAGTTCTGTTTTTGAGCGGACAGCCAACAGTCAAATCAATCACGTTTTAAACAATGAATAAGCATGTTACAAAAAACATATCATTGATCACATAACAGATAATAACAGCCATCACACTGAAGGCAGACGCAACGAATCGAAATTTAAAACTTAATACATAAATAAAAGATGCTTATTCATTGATAGATAAATTAGAATATACAGTAAAGAAAATGCTCTGGGCAGAGTACTCCTTTTGAGAAGAAAAAATGCTAGGTGTCAAACGACCTTTGATTTTAGAAACTGTAAAATTCCTAACATTTAGAGTTAAATTAATAACTAACAAATTTATAAAAAGTGTTAAAAATAAATAAAACAACAAATGGCAACAACAAAAACCTATATTTTATACAAAGGGGGGACAGGACCTACAAATGGCATTTCCATTAAGATTAGGTCCTAAAGCTTTTGCCACTCCTCTACGGTGGCACAGAAAAAGAATAAAAACATTGGTGCCAACGCTATACAATACAAAGTCTCTCCCATCTTCTTCTACATGAAATAGCTTAGAGATTTCTTCTTTCTTGAACCGCCTTCTCCGTACAGGTCATTCCATTGGAGGAGCTCGTTCATGTTTGTCGATTCGGATGACACACTCGCACATACCTTTGCAATGAAAACCGGTAACAATCATTCAGACATGCACACAAAACAAGTTCATATGCAATAATCTCACCAAGTTTGTTTATCTGAAATAGGTGACATTATATGTACAAATGTGTGCATGTGTGTAGCGGCATAGCCTGGGAAAACCAAACTTCCACCAGGACATATACAAGTGAGAATCTTAAAATATAGAATATATCAGAACATAACACGTTAAATTGAAAAGGTGAAACACCAAGAAACTTAGGTTACGTTTGGTATGAGGGTTCTAGAACCGGAACTATGATTCTGGTTCAAACATTTGTTTGTTTGCAAAAAGTAAAAAATGGTTCTTAAAAATCAGTGTTTGATTTGGATGGTTCTGGTTCAAGATTTAAATAAGATTTAAATCCTGATGTGATGTTTTAAACCAGAACCACCTTAAAAAATAAAACCACCTCCCCACTTGATTTTGGATGGTTCAAACCTCTGAAACTGATTCTGGTTCCAGAACTATGGTTTGGACCCCAAGTTCAAACCATAAATCATGGTTCTAGTTCTAAAACTAAAACCGCCCAAATTTGAACTCTCATACCAAACGAACCTTATTTTTTAGACTATTGTTACACCTTTCGAAGGTGGGTCTTATCGATTATGTTGAATAAATCTCGGTAGTAGTCCCAAACCATAGCAAAAGCCTAAATATATATACACACACGCATACATACATACATACATATATATATATATATTATGCAAGATTGCAAGTACGTAAAAATGTATATACCTGCTCATGAGCACATTTAAAATCCTCCATTTTCAGATGACGAACGTCAGAACTGCTGTACAATGCGGCTAAAGGTCTGTTCTCCGCCAAAGCTAGAGCTCTCTCCTGAAATATGTGATTTATAAAAGGTAATTACCACACGCTCACATAGTGATAATAATATTAATAAAAGAATTTGAGAGTTAGACTAGATTAAAGTGTAAGCAAAGCAATTTAGATCTTATGTTTGTAACTTATAAGATAATAAGCAAATGGAAATGAAAAATGTTAAGATATCTAAACTGAACATGTATTTTCTACCAAGTTTTCCATCCAAAACCGTATTGAGAGATATGAGGACCACAAAACAAAGAGACAGAAAAATGGTAGGTTGTTCAACCAATCGCACAAAACTAAAAATTTTCCTAGGAGCTTCAAGCTCAGCACATCTAAATTTATAAAACTAACCTTTTTCTCCTTCTCCAAAATTTCCCTTATGGGACGGTGAGCTGCTGCTATGCAAAGATTCTGCAATAAGAAAGGTAATCAGATGAATGCCATAACATTCTTTGACATGTCAATCAGGGGATGACTAGGGGAAAAAAAATGTAAGTGCAACAATAAAATCAACAAATAACCTTTAGATCACTCCCAGAGTATCCATCGGTCATGTTTGCAATCGTTTCCAAATCAACGTCGGGTGCTAACTCTTCTTTTGCTAATATCACTTTAATGATTTTTTCCCTGTTAGGGCAATCTGGCAAGTTTACCATTAACCTGCAAAAGGGTTGATGCAAATTAAGTTAATTTTGCTTACTTCTTTCAGTTAAAGGGTAGAGTTGAAGAAAGGTGGGTGTTTTACCTCCTTGGAAGCCTCCTAATAACAGCCTCATCTAGGTCAAAAGGCCTATTGGTAGCACCAAGTACTAGCACGCGTTCTTTATCCTTTGTACGAAGACCATCCCAGTTAACCATGAATTCATTTTTCATTTTACGCATAGCCTCGTGTTCTCCTGGATTTTCACGTCTCCCCAACATGCTATCAACCTGCAACAACCACCACCAATTATTTTGGGCAATGAAATGAATTACAAGTGAAACTCACGAAGAAAACTGAAAGAAGTCTCTACGAGAATGAACAGTTACAGATGCAGCAACAAACCTCGTCGACAAAAATCACACTAGGAGCAATTTTACTAGCTAGAGAGAACACAGCTTTGACGTATTTCTCCCCTTCACCAAACCACTGGGAACAATGCATAGAGTTATCATATTGATTTTGAGTAAAAACACATGAAACAGTTTCACAGCCAATTTGATACACATCATACTTTTGAAGTGATGCTTGACATTGATATGTTGATAAAGTTTGCACCGGCTTCAGTGGCAACAGCCTTTGCAAGCATCGTTTTCCCAGTACCAGGAGGTCCAAAAAGCAATATTCCTTTGCAAGGCTGTAGAATGAATAAAAACATTTCAAAGGTTAAAAAGAATAATAAGAAGACAACAACAACAACAACAAATTATTATCAGAATACGGTTCAGGGAAACGAACCCAAACCATGCACATATATATATTAGATACGGAAGGGGCGGGGGGGGGGACATTTCACCTTAGTCAGCTGTCCTTTGTTAAACAATTCGGGCCTTTGAAGAGGGAGCATTACCAACTCCTTCAGAGTGTCCTTCACGTTCTCCAGGGCCCCAATGTCATCAAAAGTCACCCCAATGTCATTTGGGGGAATAACATCAGCAAGAAGTTTCTTCTCAAATTCATTCTCCGTGACCACATCCTATAAGCTCTTAAAGTTAAAAACCAATATGCTCAAAAAAAAAAAAAAATGAAGGGAAAGGAATTGGGGGAGCACTCTGCTTTCGAAAGGCTGGGAATATATATTAAATTCAGTGCAATCAAGCTAACATTGGGCTTACCTTCAGTGATTTTTTGACACTCTTGCTTTCATTTTGAATGCCTTGTAAGATATTTAGACCATACCTAATACTGTAATGCAAAACCAAACACCAATGTTAGGACAACGTAAAGAAATATATTAAGACCATTCTACTAGATCCTCAAAAGCATTCAATAAAATAATTAGGAAAAATTCGATAACCTCTCGGTAGATATTACTAATTTGTCCTCTTTAACTGAAGCTTCAGCACAATGCATAAAGTGGTAACTCAAGGCCCAACCAATAACTTTCTCCACATCTGTTCAAAAAGGAAATCATAGAAAGTTGAATAGCATAAGTTAATACTGGAGTAAAGATCACCAGCATAAACTTTCAGCAACAGAAAACCGAGTTCAAGAATACAAACTTTCAAATGTAAGTGCTTGATCCTTAATGCAAAGAGTCTCAATGTCAGGGCAATCCAAGCCAATCCGATCAAGCACCTAAAGACAGAATTTTATAAAGATCCAAAAGAAAAACATGTATAAGAAATACAAAGTCTGAAATAACATTTTACCAACAATAACGTAGGAACCAAGGCTCGTAGCATAAATCTTAGTTGAATCCCCGCATCAATTTGGTACTCATAGCAAAACATTAATAAGAAGTATAAAACTGTACCCTCCAATAATATCTAACCAGCAGCAAATAATCTAAGGAAATCAGGCCAGTAGCGTGCACTGGGAAAGGAAATCAGACCAGTAGCATGCACTGGGAAACTGTAAAGTCCTTTCATTACTAAAATAATACGAACCCATTTTCATTGCAATTGTGTCCAGCAATACTCTTCAAGAAACTAACATATCAAGGAGCAGCATATCATAATACTAGTTTAGGCTCCTAATAATCCACCATGCTTCAAGGTTAACATAAGGCAGCACCACCCACCACACTGTTTTGATTGCTATGGCAACAGAGTATGCATAATACTAATACCAAGTATTTCGACTTGTACTCCTTTAAGTAGCATAAATTTTACAAAGCTACAATGTAAAAATCCATATTTTTTTTTATAAGCGCTAATACTAGACAAACAACAATTTGAGAAGATTATCAAGCCACCTACACGCACAGGATTACTGCCCAACCTGATTAGATCACCAAAGTAGACAAGGTGCTAACCAGATGAAGTGTTGTCCATTTAGGAATATACTTAAGAAAGCCACAGCCACCAGCGAACAGCAATATAAGATTATAAATAAAGAAAGATACCAAGTTAGGATATATATACTCACTGTGCGAATGCTAACAATATTTGACTGTGCTTTCAAGGTTTCAACATCACGTTCCAACTGCTGCTTCCAGTCCGAAAGAACTGCTTCATCCTACCAGTATAGCAGACAATGTTGATGTATTACCGAAAGTTCCTCAGACAATAAGAATCAGCAACACCAGATCTATTTTACTGGAAAGCAGATTGATGGGCCTACCTGGGGCAACTGTATCACCACTTTGTTGGGGAAAAGTCGAGTCAGGTGCTTTATTGTTTTGGGGGTTTCTTTGTTTCTATCAGGCAGCCGACCAAAACTATCCTGCACGGAAGACAGTGATATATATTTTGGTTACTAAATGTAGCATGCTACCACAAGTCTATAGATATGAATGAATGAACAAAAAACCGTTGAAGATAGCCCCAAGGCCCCACATAACATCTTTTGAGAAATCCTGTAATGAAGGCATACCGGGAAAGCAAGATCAAGCAAAGCAGTCTGATTGCTTCCGAATTTTGTGAACAAAAGACCACCAGGATGGGACTGGAAACAGTACATGCAAATGCCAAACATTCAAAATTATTCTTAGGCATCTGTGCCCCAAAGAATAAAAACTATTAAAGGAGGGGGAGGGTGAACTGCTCCTCCTACTATAAGACATACCTTCTCCTTACGATTATCCAACTGGGTATGAGAGCCAATCACAACAACATTCTCAGGCAAATTTTCAAGCTTAGCCTTTAAGACTGTATACGCATCTGAGTTGGCCACCACAGCCTTTTCCATGTCTTTTATAAACAAAATTAAAGGAATGTTTTTACTCTCATTTGATGCAACCTAAACATGAAAGAGCTCAAAACTTAGTACAGACAACTGACAAATAACAAAAATTTTGGTCAATGAGGAACAAGTACCTCAAATAGTTCATTAATAGCAAGCTTGTCAAATTCATCACCTCCGGAACCATCTAAGCGCACTAAATGATTAACTGCATAGTAAGAAAAAAACCATATAAAGTAGTTAAAATAACTCAGCAACGAATAAAAGAACGTGATTAAACTGGATGCCATAAAGCAAGGGTAAATCACCTGAGCAGAAAAAACCATGGTTTTCCTCACAAAGGCCACCTAGATCATTTCCATCTGGAATCGATTTATCAAATCGAACCCCAATTTTTGAGGATCCATTACCCTCAAACGCAAGAAGAACTTTTCCTCGGTAACCATATGACGGTCCACTGAGAAACAAACAATCCAAAACAGATTCATATAACTTTCGCCAAAATATACAATAGAAATCACAACTAAATGACATCAATGGGTACCTGAGAGGACAACTATGTTGAGAAAGTCCCGGTGTAGGACCCACATATTTTACTTTATCACCTGTGCAATTTTACAGGAGTATAAGTGCTTGAGATGCGTTACAGTATTAATAAGAGCAACAAACACAAAAACGACCACAAGAAACTTGATAATGAATTAGGGGGGAAAAAAAAAAGGAACTGTGAGTATCATCATGCCTTTTTTAAGTGTACTGCCCCTAGACGATGCAGTAGATGTCTCCTGTTTCGGAGGAGCCTGAGAGCTTACAGTGGATCCACCCGTAATATCAGCCTCAACACTTGAAGCTGGTTTCTTATGTGACAAACAAGCAGCCTGTGCAGCTCGTTTGGGAAAAAACAATCTTTCCAGCCTTGTTCCATCTTTTAGATTATCAGAATCCTTAGGCGTTGGTCCCTGAGATTATTCCAGGAGTTACTAAGACACAAATATAGAACGCCCAAAGAAATGCAAATCCAATACTTCAAACCGGAACTTGAATTTCCAATATAAGAAAGAAACTTGTTTAAGAAGTAATTTTATCAAATGAGCAGCATATTTTCAGAAAATACTTGAAAAGAAAAAATAGATAAAATCCTACTTAAAAGGGGAAGCAAGTATAGACTTAAAATAACTTACCCCAGGCAAGATAAGAGAATCAACAATAAGTAGTCTAGCACCAAAATACTTGGCAAGTGCCTTGACCAGAGTTTCCTGATATATCTCCGATCCTACACAAAAAATGGAGAAAACAAAAACTTCAGAAGTGAACTTGGTGAACCAATCAAGAACATGAAAGGGCAAAACTGTCAAACGCACACCAGGAAGTCCATTCACTTACCTGCGGGACCGGACAACAGTATACGCGGGCTCACTGAAGGAAGGTCCGACGTGTATTTTGTAAATTTCTTACACTTCAGATGTATATATGTCGAAGCAATCAAAATGTTCTTTGTTGCGTCACTGTAACAATGCAAAATACATGAGCAAAAACGAGAGTAAAGAAATATCAATTAATCATAGCCAAGGAAGAATAACAGAGACAACGTAAGTGTCTCATCTACTTTCTGCATGACTCAAAACAGATGTATTAAG
Organism: Morus notabilis; assembly: GCF_000414095.1. Classification (NCBI taxonomy): domain Eukaryota; kingdom Viridiplantae; phylum Streptophyta; class Magnoliopsida; order Rosales; family Moraceae; genus Morus; species Morus notabilis. The sequence goes on along the minus strand of NW_010361271.1, from coordinate 24,488 downwards.
AGCAATATTATTGAATAAGGAAAGTAAGTTGCTAAGTATAAGTCTCATGTCGTACAATTAAATAAATGTTTCTACCTTAGGTAGTATGGGAAACTTTCAAACAAAACTTCAATATCAGCTGGATTTAGAACTCCTTGTTGCAATTTATCTTTAAAAGCTTGTTTCCTAGTTGCTATCAAACCTGGACGATCAAAATCCTTGAGGAGTTCTTTAATCTCCCTTTGCTCCTCAATTATTTTTGAAATGCTACCACTTAAATCAAAGTTAGAAGAAGATGAGCCAGCAAGTATTCGCAAGAGTGGCCTTAATTCATAAGGTGGCCCAGGGACCTTTCCCACTTCACCATCTGGGTTAGCATCCAAGGCAATGCTGTCAAGATTGGGGTTTTCATTCGCAGCATCAGGGGATGGCACGATCTCTTTTTCCCTTGAAGATGTACCAGCCTGATCATTGTTATTAGAACAATCCTTCATGTCAATGTCTGTAGCAATATCACCTGACCCTACACAGCCAGTAGGTAGGGAGGATATCTCCGCATCTTGTTGCAATTCTTCAGCAGCTTTAGCAGGTGGGGGGATAAGAGATAAATCTTTTCTATAATTTGACAAAGAAGCTAATATTGATGCTCCAGCCACAGCAGAGGGATCCCCAGATCTCGCCTCAATATGCATCCCCTTAACTGGAGAACTCTGGGCTTCTAAGATGCTTACTGAAGAAGGAATGGCAGGAGCTAAGCTGTCACTGACGAGCTGCTGGAAAATCTTACCCGGTGTCAAGGGATACATTGAAGATTTATGTGACAGGTAACAAACATAATAGCGACAATTAGTACACAAAACAATCTGAAAGACAACATGACATAAAGACGATGCCTAGACGGTTTCTGTAACAAACAAAGCTAAATCAAAAGTATCAAATGTTATTACTCAAGGCTGCAAGGAGCCAAGTTGAATGGGAAAAGGATACGTAAGCATGCCTCCCAAGTGAACTAAACACGACCTCATCACCTCCAGTTAAAATCACCCTAGAACTTCTCTGATAAGTCTTTCCATTTACTAGAACGGCACCTTTGCCCCCAGTAATCTCCAGCAATGCAACAGATGCATTACCACGCTGTAAAAATTCATAATTAATAGTAAACAGATGTCAGTACCATCACAGCCAATTAGCAAAGGTATTGTAAAGAATATGTTACTCCCAGGAGCATTTACATATTGAAGTGGTCATGTTTTCAAAACAAAAAAGTGCCCCAAAAATAGACATACCTTTAAGTGTCTCAATCTACATAAAGTATTACTGATTGATGGATCTTTAATTGATAAATTGCATTGAACGCTTTGACCAACAGTGAAAAGAGAGTCGCGAATAAACAGGTGAGGGTTCTGCCAGGGAAACACAAGAACCGTGAGATTAGTTCAAACAAAAGAACATTAAGATCATAACCATGCTTTAACAATTAAAAACAAAAAAACAAAAAACAATGTTTCAGTTTTCCCGTATTACCATAGGAACAGGAGAAAGAAAACAACAGCATACACGAAAAGTAAACACTTTCGCAGCCAGAATATTCATAAAAAACAAAAGGAACCACAATCCAATTGCCCAAACCACCCAAAATTCCATAACTCCCACAACCAGCAAAGATAGAAGTAAATGAACCTTCAAAAAGTGCTATGTGAAAGATGCATATGTTAATATTTGATAATATAAAACTCATTGGGATGACTTTGTAAATAACAGAATATTGATTATGATTCATGAAGACGTCAATACATCTGATACGATTGCTATCTAGTTCTCATTCAATTCCCCCTTGCTAACAAAAATGACACAATCATCCCTAAGCAACAAATAAGAATATGTCAATATGAGGCCTCAGTATGCAGCACTTAAAGCCTCACGGAACAAGCTTGAAGGTCAAAACTGCAACATGTTCCAGTAATCTCTCAAGCAACACAGGCATTCTCAACCTGCATCAAATATTACTCCAATTACGAAACAAGGTTGGTCCAATCCACTATTGTGAAGGAAGTTTCACAGTATATGAAAATTTACACTTCTTGGCTATTTACACCACACCCTCCCCTCTGGGCTAAAAGATCCCACCATTCACCTCAACCACGTGTCCTATCAAATCCACTTGACAATTGACCATACTTTACAAAAAGGGTTCGGAATCAAAACAGCATAAAGCCTAACACAACCAAGCTTGTATTGCGACAGCAGTACAAAGACCCTAGGACAAACTACAAAGATTTCTCAAAGAAGTAATTTCAATACTAATATCACAGAAGAAGTGAAAAACCAACAAGAATATTGCACATAACATCTGGAGGAAAAAATAAACCACCCCATTTTAGCGTGTCATGAGTCATGATAAGGTATTGTATCTACTGGGATATACACATAACAAACTTAATTTTCCCAGAAATAACGCCAACTTAATTTTCCCCAGTTGTTTAGGCATAACAAACTTGGCAAATAACAAAAAGACTATGACATATCAATTTGTCATGCAGGCACAGCGTATTTTGAAATAAAAAGCTTAACAATAAGAATTCAAACAGAGGTGGACAAAATCTCAAAGCAATAGCAATATAAACAATACAGTAACCAAAGTCACTGTTCATTTGTCTCAGTTCCTAAGAACAGCAGTGCGACGACACGGAAGAAAAATCTCGATCACCATTAAGACAAAACAAGAGAGAGAGAGAGAGAGGCAAATAAGGTAAAAACCCACCAGAGAGCACTGGGAAAGAAGTTTTCCCCAAGCCGCTTTCGGATTCGACTTCGGCAGCTTCGACGGACGCTTCTTACCCCGACCGCTCGCCGGAACAACCGCCTTCGATTTATCCGCATCAACAGCCGCCTCACCTAAATCAACACAACGCAAGACTCAATCTTTCCGACAACAAAAAAACACCTAAATTCAAGAACTGGTAAAATATCTCACCTGAAAGTTGCGGCGAAACCAAAGCCAGATCTTCGACCCCTTCTTCGGCTGACTTCTCCGGCAAGGTCGCGTCGAACTCCGCGACGGTGGCGGCCTCCTTCAGAGGATCGGGGTTGGCCGGATCAGGGGAACGGAGCTCCACTCCTCCCGATTCCGACACGGCTTCCTTCACCGGACCCAAGAGCTCCGCCGGCTCAACGCTCTGAACCTCGTTCGTCGACGACGAAGACTCAGACGCCTAGGGTTTTTCCGATCGCCGATCGGAGAATCCAAACACCCAAATCCCAATCAAAAAACCAAAATTCAAGAAAGAAGCGAAGAAATTGGCGAACCTAGAAGCACATGCAAAGGCCTTTACCTTGGATCGCTTGGGGGGGTTGGGCGGAGGAGAGGAAGAAGATAGGGCGCGTTTGGAGGAGGAGCTTCGCCGGGTCTCGACCATGGTGACGATGGCTGGGTTTTCCTCGCCGTTGACGTTGTCCTCAGCTTCCGATCCAAACAAGGTTCTGTGGTGCGGCCGCACAGAGAACCCAAGAGACAGAGAGAGACACAAGAAAAGTGAATGATTGAAGAAGACCAGTTTATCAAAGCCAAAAAATAAAAAATAAAAATGTATATTAATAAAAAAATTCTGTATTTTCTTTTAAATGTCTTTCTTTTCCTTCTTTTCTTTACGTTTGTTTGTTTGTTTGTCTGTCTCTCTTATATATATAGACTGCTTAAGGATTATTATTTTTTAAAAATTATAAGGAGAAGAGTAAAATTGTAATAGGGTAGAGTAATTCATGTGGCGGTGGCGACATAGGGATTTATAGCCATTTTCTTCTTCTTCTTTTTTTTTCTCTTTTTCTTTCAAGTGAAATTATTGCCCTTTTTCTTTTCTTTTCTTTTCTTTTTTTTCTTAGTCTGGCCCTTTTTATTGTTATTGTTATTTTTTTATGGAACTTTATATTATTATATTATTACTAAAAATAACTAATGGGATTTTTCTTTTTTAGATATTATAATTATTAATAATACGATCTTTTACGTGTATATATACATAATATGCAATATGCATATATATGGAAGGTGAGAGAGATGGGTGGGTTTATGGCTTTTGGAGGTGTTTGGTGAATGCCTAGAGTCCTAAGCTTACTACTAATTTGTTTTTATGTTGACGATTACACTACCTAACATATCCATTTATAATACATTCTTAGATGAAAAGCCGAATATTAACGATCTCTCATGTAGTTTTTTTTTTTTTTTTTTTTTTTTTATATATTT